>NC_088645.1:10664565-10762065 GCF_964019385.1 Sycon ciliatum
ATAACAACGAGTACTGCGGCATAGTGTTTGCAGATGTGAGCAAAGCTTTTGACCGAGTTAAGCATCAAGCGCTCATTGATGAGTTGAAGATGCTTGGCATTGCTGACACTGCACTTGCTTGGTTTGCAAGCTACTAGTACCTGACAAGACGCGTCCAGCGAGTAAGAGTAGGACAACAGCTAGGTGGGGCCCGCCCTTGCACAAGAGGCATCCCACAAGGCTGCGTGCTCGGCACATTGCTATTTTGCATTTACACCCGTGATGCACCACAGTGCTTCCAACATGCATTGAATCAACGTTATGCCGATGATATCACACTCTATATCAGGCACAAGTCCATCCAGATCATCACAACCCAGCTGAGTGATGACCTTGCCGCTCTGGATCGCTACCTAGATCAGAAGGGACTGGTGTTAAACCCGTCCAAGACTCAGTTTGTCCTGCTCCGGCGACTGGGCACGAAGCTGCCACCCGGCACCGCAGTCAACTGCCGGGGCACCTCCATAGTCCCATCTGCTTATGCTCGGTACTTAGGAATGCTGGTTGACGAACATCTATCCTTCTCAACCCAAGTGATTGCATTATGTGCAAATGTCAATAGGAAGGTTGGAGCATTTGTCCATGCAAAAGCAGAATATCAGCATTTTTGGCAAACGACTTTTCTATTTATGGATCATTCAGTCCACATTTGAGTTTGGCAGCACTGCATATATTCATTGCTTATCACAAACCCTATAAGACAAGCTTCTTACTGCCAGCCGCGTAGCATTAACGATAATATTTTCGTTGGATAGAATGACTTCCACCACTCTTCTATACAGTCATACTAATTTGTACGCCCTTGAGAAACGCCTCAACTTCAAAGCCTATGTATTTGTTTACCGCTGCCTGAATGGACTTGCTAGTCCTCTTCTGCGAGACCGTTTTACCTTGCGCGCCCATGGTGCTCGCACTGCAGCCACCACCCATGGCCAAGTCTCTGCTGCTCTTGTTCTGCCCCCCGCTAACACCCGATATGGCTTTAGTGCAATTTCTTATTTGGGCGCTGCCAGGTGGAATACACTTCCTCCGGCTTGCCGTATGTCTAGTTCACCAGCTGAATTTCGCTCATCCATCAAATTATACCTAGGGTTCCCTGTAAAAAGGCGCTGACGCCTGTTGTGAATTCCCTAGTAAAAGAAGAATAAAAGTAGAAAGGAAAAGGACATATGGAAACCTTGAACCTTCCAAGTTGGAAGGCTGTCGGTTAGCGCTACGGAGATGTGTTGAAGCTAAGTGTCAGGACGTCGAATGTCTCAGTACTCTGTCAGTTTTGTGCCTAGTTGTTGCACTTTCTAACTGTATATAGTATCTAGTTACAGTGGTGGAGAGTTACTCTTAACTTGTTTCCATATGTCCTTTTCCTTTCTACTTTTATTATTGGCTCAATACCCGAGTTTCAAAAGAAGAATAAATAATAATAATAATAATAATAATACGATCGAAGTAGTGGTGGCGACTTCGGCGATGATTTGTAAGAAACGGTTTGCTCCCCTCACCGTCCAGGAGCGACACTGACTCACGCTGCTATCTGGTGTTCACGAGGTGTTTGTCGCGCTGGAAACGGAGCGTCTCTGTAAGTTTGTATCCCTGGTGATGTTTGTGCCTGGAGAGCACTGAATAAGTGGTGCTCTTCAGGCACAATCTTCCTCAGCCTACTCAAGCTCAACTGATGAGGGGTGAATTCCCCGAAACACTGTGTATTGAGCAGGGAGTAGTGCTTTCTTGCAGGTTTGCCGAGTCGAAGGTTCGATGGACTTCTTGTGTGCTCTGGATGGCAGTCGTGAGTCAGTCAAGTGTCAAGTAAAGTCGGCGGAATAGCGCGAGCTCCGGTGTGGGGAGCAAACCCTTTCTTAATAATAATAATAATAATAATAATAATAAAGGGTTTGCTCCCCACACTGGAGCTCGCGCTAAATCATCGCCGAAGTCGCAACCACTACTTCGTAATAATAATAATATTAATAATAATACTCAGTTTACCTTTGAGCTCCACACAAGAACATGCTTATCGTGATCTTAGTACACTAAGGTTCTCACACCGTACAAACTTTGTTGCACTCTGTCATACGATTTTCCTTTCCCTGGCTGTAAAATCAAGGTGGGGGCGCTCTCGCGGTACTTTACGGTAGTGGCTGCATGGTACAGGTGTCCAGTTCATTGTTCATCTTCTACACATAATTATGTGGGCTGAAATGTCAAGAAGAGCAATACGTGTATCTAAATTCCATATGCAATGCTGTAGACAGCAAGCTGTTTTGGCCATACAGGTCATCCCTCGTTTATACATAATCTCTGAAAAATGTTATGTGCCGTAAAGTACCGCCAGAGCGCCCCACCATCTCGCCCTTTCGTGGTCGTATTGTGAAGGTGGTCCGCTGTCTGTAGGTCATACGACTCGAACCATGTACACATATTGTACATTGTGGTTTCAATCCAGACCTTCGTGCGGATACGAGCTTCACACAAACCCCCGCTGAGTGTGACCTTAGTACACTAAGGTTATCACACCGTACAAACTTCGTTGCACTCTGCCGTATGATTTTCCTTTCCCTGGCTGTAAAATCAAGGTGGGGCGCTCTGGCGAGATGGGGCGGTCTGGCGGTACTTTATTACCGGGGTTTATGTACTAAACGGAAGTCAGCACAACTTGGTTGTGTAACAGAATGTTTCACTTTTTTCAACTTTTCTCAGTGTTTCTTGCCACCGTGAGATGCTTGGATGTGAAAGGTTTGGATATGAGAGGTTTGGATATGAGAGGTGTGTGGATATGAGAGGTGTGTGGATATGAGAGGTGTGTGGATATGAGAGGTGTGTGTGCGAATATGAGAAGTGCGTGGATATGAGAGATCTGGATATGACAAGTCTGGATATGAGAGCTGTGCATTTCATGAGAGGCGTGTGTGTGGACAAGAGAGGTGTGTGTGTGATGAGAGGTGTGTGTGTGTGTGTGTAGATATGAGAGGTGTGTGGATATGAGAGGTGTGTGGATCTGAGAGGTGTGTGTAGGTTAGAGGCTCTACGGTACTTACGATAGTAATCTGGCAAACAAAGAAAACCATTCATGGAGTTTTGGTGGACGTGGCGAAGCGGCACAGGCCAGAAGTGGCTTGGAGAATTGCTGAACTGCGCAACATAGCTCTGATCAATCCATATAGGATTGGAGAGCGCATTGCCCAGGCACCTACTGGCCTCATCGGTAAACTTTATTCTGGTGAAGGACGCAGTTGCTAGTCGCATATTGAGCCGTCTGCATGCTTTCTGAGCTTCAACATACGTACTGGGTTTCCGGCTGTAATAACTTGTAACTCCTGCACAAGTACTGGCCTCTAAGATAATAAAAAAGAGATTCAAAAATGATTGAACACCAGGGGTCACTGCCACGCAGACAGGAGAGAAGGAAATTAAAGTCACAACTCTGTTCCATACTGTGGTAGAATAGACGTAGACTATGCCCAACATACTGCATCACTTTGTGACTTCACATGGCTCTGGCATAGCTTGGGGGAATAAGGCACTGGCCCGGCAGAACCAGTCCGGTTGGTCAGGCCATGGTCGGACCAACTTTTTGGCGACCAACACGTCTTTACTGCTGAGGAGGTCCTGTGTACCTGCCCTAGCAGAGACAAACTGTTTGAAAGACTGCGGTATGGCCGGACCAAACAAAAACTGCTTTCCCAGGTCCTGTTAAAAGATAACATCAGTCATTTAGACTATGTCAAGTTGTCGGGGAAAGCGCGAGCTCCAGTGATAGGAACAAACCATGTTTGGCATGTGTATTCTCTTGCCGCAGTCCCTAGCACTATTTCTTATCTCTACTTCTGCATGTCTCACTCCCACCGACTGAACAATAGCCAGTTGGAGAAGAAAAAAACTAGAAACAAATGGAGGTAATTCTTACGCAAGTTTTAGCCTTTCCAACTTGAGCCATACCCTGTATCTTCCTTGATGAGAAGGGACCGAAAACGTTCGGATACCTTTTGACAAGTGCCTTATTGTGACTGGATGTGTGTTTACGTGGACTCTTGCTACCCGGAACTTACCTTCGTTTTTTTTTAAATAATAATAATAATAAAAGTAGAAAGGAAAACGACATAGGGAAACCAGTTAAGAGTTACTCTCCACCACTGTAACTAGATACTATATACAGTCAGAAAGTGCAACAACTAGGCACGAAACTGACAGAGTACTGAGACATTCGACGTCCTGACACCTAGCTTCAACACATCTCCGTAGCGCTAACCGACAGGTCAGTGTATACCCGTAATTTTTCATATATTATAAATTTAATTGTTTTTGCCCTTGATAAATATGGTGGTAAAGACACACCTGGCAATATGGCGGTAAACACACGCCTGCCCACACACGCTCTCTAAGCTGCACAGTTATGGCATAGAGCTCTCCTTCTCACCACCACCACCATCAGTTCGCGCCTGGCCTCTTTCGATGGATGGTTCTTGCCCTGCTTGCCTATATTCACGAGGTCGTGAATGGTGAGAGGAGGGGAATTGTGTAGTATAGGCCAATGATTACTTGAGTATTACTGTGATCATTGCATGACGATTGTTATTTCTTACATTTGTATTTCCTATTTCCTGCTCCTGTCCACGTGACGAATCGCTGGCCTTGTAAGCCGCGCGCATGCTCACGTGTGTCTTGCCTTACTTTCTCTTCTTTTCTATGACAAGTTTTATTATCGATATGAGCAATTTGAGTGTCTGGTGGAAGCTGAGAATGGGAATCCCCTATTAGGAAATGGAAATCTACAGCAGTAGTAATACCTGCAAGAATGTGCTGTACATGTATCGTATTTTCTCTCTTGCTCTTTCAGTTGTCGTCATGTTGCTAAAGAAAGGGTTCAGTGACTGATTTGTTTCATACGAGACGAGTCAATGAGTTGGTCTGGCGTAGAATCTTTCGCTGTAGAAGAAATCTATTCGTATCTTTTCTGGAGAAATAATTGTATTCAGTATTCACCGGTTATAAAACAGGGTTAAGGCAAACTCACAGAACAAATACTATCGGTCCCTTGGTGTTCGTCATAAAGAGGTTTGACTGGATATTATTCATACTCACCAAAGTCACACGTATAACATTTTATTACTTATATAGAGTATCTCTTAGTACCTCCAACCATAGCCTTGCCCCTTATACCCTCAGGATCACTGTAGTTGTTGGAACAAAGGTGCCGGACTCAGCAATGTATTTGTTTACATTGTGCCTAGCTCCCCTTTGGGTTGAGCGCTCTTCTTGGTTGCTCGTGCCCTAACGGAGAATGGATCGACCAAGGTTGTTCAGCATTAACTACTCGATGAAGCACATCCCTCTGCCTACTCAGCGGGCACTAACTTCCACACTAGCATCAAATATCTAGGCCTGCTCGTAGAGAATTCGATAGTGAATACTGCTGTCTGATGATCACTCCGATGCGTGAAACTTTAAGTTACAGCTAACACAGCCTTTCGCCTCTGTTGTGTGTGTATACTGCTCTGTACATTCATACATTGAGCACTCTACCTCGAGCTTCCTGGACCGGCCTTGTTTGTTATGCATGTTTATTGTTCCTCCTTTGCTGTTTTTTTAGAAAATCGTGGACTAACACTTTGAAGTCATTGAACTACTTCCAAAAGTTGTATCGACATCAAGAGGATTACGATTTCAGTGCAATATGATGCAGGATGACCTTATCACGATAACCCATGACTACAATTATAAACACAGAATCAACAAAAACATCTGCGACACACACCTGGTTACATTTCTCAAGTAAATCTGATTGAGGGTGTGGAAATCTGAAATATCTGAAAGGCAAGACAATTTTATGACAGAGTCATGAAATTCTGCAACAGCAACATCCACAGAATGACCTGCGTATAAAAAAGTATCACCACCACTACCCACATGTTTTCCCAGCAGAAGAAGATGATTATGCAAGTGCCATTTTCTGCAAGAAAAGGCTTGCACATCAATGCATATAATAGTTATTACGGTGTTGATATGATGTAGAGGCCATCATTTAGGGAATTTGATTGGTGACATAAAACAATTATGATGAAGAAAGGAAAAGGACAAAATGTTACGAGTTATGACAAACTGTCCACCAACGTAACCAGATCTTATACAGTCAGCGAGTGCGACAAAATGGCAAAAAAACTGACAATCGCACTCGCTAACTGTATAATATCTGGTTACGTTGGTGGACAGTTTGTCATAACTCGTAACATTTTGTCCTTTTCCTTTCTTCATCATAACTATATTGGCTCACCATCCGAGTTCAAAAGAAATTATAGCAATAAATACTGCTTTATAGGAGCTTTCTAAAAAACTTTATTGTGTTCTAGTCCTGGGTCCTTCCCCTAAAGAAAATGTATAAAATTGCTTCCAAACAGCCTTGGACTCCGTCTAAAAAGTAAGAAATTAACGTTAATGTGATTGCCGAAAATTATAATTACATACAAAACCTCACAATACCACCAAAAGTTGTTCTGACACCGGCAGATTTCAGACTGAAGTGGCAATTGATAATGGCACGAACACACAGAGCAGAAATACCTATAGATATACCATGACCGTACATGATTGTTGACAGACTGAGGGAATGGATAAACCGGTACAGGTACATACAATACATACATTATACATACATACACATTGTACTTTTACTTACCGGTACTTGCATATGTAGCACCAATGAGGAAGGCTAGAAGAAAACTTAGCAATGGAGCCATTCTATCCGATGGCGTGAGAGATGGGAAGGAAGGCGGTTCAAGGAAGAAGACGCCGGCAACTTCAGCTTCTGCTGGTGGTGTTGCTGCTGCTACGAGTATAAAAATGAAACGGGACAACGGAGTGGGGCCGGCCGTTCACACCCGTGGTCAGTTTTCCCTTGGCCGCATGTTTGGTCATGAATTTGTGGCGGCGCAATTATAAAAATTATCTGTACTGCATTTTTGTAGTGCATTCTGTACGATATATTGCATTCCCCATGCACGATTTCCCGATGGGCACTGTCTGAAAATGCAAGTTGCGATGCACTCGTACAACTAGGGTTCAGAGTTCTACGCATGCGCGTCTTATAGCCATGGGAATTTTCCATTGACAAACGCCCTGAGGCCCACGGCCACGGCTTTGCCAATTTTTTCGCGAGAGGTTCTTCCTTTCCCAACATGGTTTCCCATAACCGTGGTTTACCCGGGTGTGCCTTTTGCTTGACAAACACCCTGAGGTCCATAGCCACGGCTTTGCCATTTTTTTCCCGAGGGGTTCTTCCTTTCCCCCAGTACCATGGTTTCCATAACGATTTCCCCACAACCATGGTTTTACCCGTGTGTGTGAATCCCCTTATAATAGGGGATTCACACACACACGGGTAAACCCGAGGTCACGGGACAAGGTAAAAGTTCAGACCTTCGTTCAACGGAGTGGTCAGTTTTGCCTTGGCCGCACGTTTGGCCATGAACCTGTGGCGGGTTCCTGCACGAGTACGAGGGCAGTACCGCGGAATCCAGCCCGCGCCGCGATAGCGGCAAGGGCTGGATGAACAGCGGTACTGGCCGAGTATGAGTGACTGGAACGTGTTTCCCGTGTGCACCCAAGCCAAATTATAGCAATAAAAACTGCTTTATGGCAGTTTTCTAAAAAAAGTTATTGTGTTCTAGTCCATGGACCCCGTCTAAAAAGTAAGAAATTACCGAAATGTGATAGCTGAAAATTAAAATTTCACACAAAACCTCACAATAATCACAACACTTGAAAGTTGAAATGCTGCTTTCAACTTTAACTTGTACTGCACCAACAATTGGCAACATGAATGCATAGGAAAGAGGATCACGAGGGGAAAAGGTCTTCTACAAGTAGCTTTTAATTCTGTGTGTGATTATTGTGAGGTTTTGTGTGAAATTTTAATTTTCAGCTATCACATTTCGGTAATTTCTTACTTTTTAGACGGGGTCCATGGACTAGAACACAATAACTTTTTTTAGAAAACTGCCATAAAGCAGTTTTTATTGCTATAATTTCTTTTGTTTTTTTCTGTCACCAATCAATGGAATGCCCTACATCAAGAGTACATGTACTCTTGCCTACATGTATATCAATATGTAAATGATGGCCTTCACATCATATCAAGAGGTTTATGTACTCTTGATCATATCAATACCGTATTATACGCATTGATATGCAAGCCTTTTCTTGCAGAAAATGGCACTAGCATAATGCATGTTCAGGTTTTTACCGTACCGTTTCTATGGTTGTAGCCAATGAGCGACGTTCCCGCGGTGGCCTTGATGAGCCGATAAAGCCCGTGGTCAATGGATACGGAAAAATACGGTAGCAATAAAGCCCGTCGTCAATGGCACCCCGTACTCTGTCAGCCTAGCTCTGCAGGGGTCTGTGGCAGTTTTTCGTTGTCAGCTCAGTTCACATCTCACATTCGACTGTGAACATGCTCTGGTACCTTGAAACAGCCTGTCCGAAAACGGCATGAAAAGTGTCTACACATCGTGGTCAGTTTTCAACTCAAGTTCTTGTTGTTGTGAGTGGAGATGAAATTTTACGATAGTTGTGAATAAGCGAAAGAGCATGCACCCATCTATCTGCTAAGAACCAAGCTGAAATAAGTGGCAAACATCGCGATCAGTTTTCCACTTTCTGTTCTACATGTACCGGTACTAAAAAAAGGAGTTGACGAGTTACCGAACTTTTCTGATAATTTTGAGGAAGCGAAAGATCATGGACCAAGGATCATCCCATCCATGAGAAGCGGACGGAGCTGAAACTCACAAGCTGAATCCACCACGTCCCCGACCACCACCCCTATACGTGTCTTGCTTTTATACCAGAAAGGCGAAAGACAAAACCTGAAACACCATCATAGAGGTCTGGCAGGACTTTTCGCCTTCATCAAGGCCTCGTGCGTACGGCCGCGGGCGCAGGCATCGGCGCTACGCGCCTTGGCCTGCGCCCTTGGCCGTACGCACTCGGCCTTGATTCAGCCGTAAAGTCCTGCCAGACCTCTATGATTGTCTACTTCTGTGGGGGAACATGTGAGTAGTGGTGGTTATACTTTTTTAGACGCAGGTCATTCTGTGCATGTTGCTGTTGCAGAATTTCATGACTCTGTCATAAATTTGTCTTGCCTTTCAGATATTTCAGATTTCCCCACCCTCTATCAGATTTATTTGAGAAATGTAGCCATGCGCCAGGTGCGTGTCACAGATGTTTTTGTTGATTCTGTGTTTATAATGGTTTATAATCACGGGTTATCGTGATAAGGTCATCCAGCATCATATTGCACTGAAATCGTTATTCTGTTGATGTCAATACAACTTTTGGAAGTAGTTCAATGACTTCAAACTGTTAGTCCCCGATTTTCTGAAACAACACAGCAAAGGAGGAACAATAAACATGTATTAAAATGTAAACAAATACATTGTTGAGTCCGACACCTCGTTCCAACAACTGCACTGATCCTGAGGATAAAAGGGTCAAGGCTATGGTTGGAGGTACTGATACTGAGAGATAAACAAGGCACTCCATGATAATAAAAGCTTACACATCTTTTGGTGAGTATGAATGATATCCAGTTGAACCTCTTTAGGACGAACACCAAGGGACCAATGGTATTTATGCTGTGAGTTTGTCTTAACCTATTTTATAACCAGTGAATACAATTATTTCTCCAATAGACACACGAATAGATTTCTTCTACAGCGAAAGATTCTAAGCCACACCGACTCATTGACTCGTCTCGTATGAAACAAAAGAGTCACTAGAGAGGTTCTGCAAAACGAAAATGCGTACAAACTTTCGCTCTACATCATGAAGTGCGAAACTTCGCACGAACTTTCGCAACTGTGGAAGTAAAGCGAAACTTGCAGGGAACGCGAAATGAACTGTCGTAGGAAATTTCGTGAGATCGGGTCATGGCGTACGTGCACTTGGCCCACACAAACTATGAAAATGTGCAGAACGCAAAGTTCGTGCAAAAATTCGTACACACTTTCGCAAGGACTGTGGCGAAACTTCGTTCGAATTTTCGTTTTGCATAACCTCTCTACTGAACCTTTCTTTAGCAACATGACGGAAACTGAAACAGCAACAGAGAAAGTACGATACATGTACTGCAAATTCTTGCAAGTACTACAGGTACTACAAACAGATTGCAGATCGTAATTCTTGCTTTGGCGGCACGAAACTTTATTTGGGGCAGTGCAATCTCGGCTCTTGCATATCAATGCGTATAATACGGTATTGATATGATCAAGAGTACATAAACCTCTTGATATGATGTGAAGGCCATCATTTACATATTGATATACATGTAGGCAAGAGTACATGTACTCTTGATGTAGGGCATTCCATTGATTGGTGACAGAAAAAACAAAAGAAATTATAGCAATAAAAACTGCTTTATGGCAGTTTTCTAAAAAAAGTTATTGTGTTCTAGTCCATGGACCCCGTCTAAAAAGTAAGAAATTACCGAAATGTGATAGCTGAAAATTAAAATTTCACACAAAACCTCACAATAATCACACACAGAATTAAAAGCTACTTGTAGAAGACCTTTTCCCCTCGTGATCCTCTTTCCTATGCATTCATGTTGCCAATTGTTGGTGCAGTACAAGTTAAAGTTGAAAGCAGCATTTCAACTTTCAAGTGTTGTGATTATTGTGAGGTTTTGTGTGAAATTTTAATTTTCAGCTATCACATTTCGGTAATTTCTTACTTTTTAGACGGGGTCCATGGACTAGAACACAATAACTTTTTTTAGAAAACTGCCATAAAGCAGTTTTTATTGCTATAATCTTTTTTGAGCAGGCAGGACCACGCTTTCCAGCCCGCGGCGCTGTTTGATCTGTCATTGGTCAACTCCAAGGCGACAATCACGTGACATACGGGAATACATAATCCTACACAGTTGCGAGGGCATGACGCTCTGATCAGGCCCGAGGTCTGTGAGTGATCTTGCCCGAGGTCGCGACGCCCAAGGGGCGTAGCCCCGAGGGCGTCGCGACCGCGGGCAAGATCACTCACATGACCGAGGGCCTGATGATCAGAGCGTCATGCCCGATGCAACCGTGTACGATTGCGGTTAAGACAAGGCCCACATATATGGAGATGTTCAAAGAGAAAAAAAGCCTTGGCAATGGCAAAATGCCGCAATGTCCATCACAAACAGATTTGTTTGGTCAGGACTTTCCACTTTTGAGATGAAAGTATTCAAGTACAGTGAAGGCAGTAGTAACGTTATCAGTACCAGTAATATGATTGGTTGAATAAACCCGTTCACCGAGTAAGATTGATGATTGTCAGAGTAAGGTTCGAATGCTAGTGCTGAGAAGCTACACTTGTTGAGGTCTGCTTCCCTTACGTGCGTTTCGCCGAGTGTTGTGAAACCACAAGTTCTCGAGAGTGAAAGGCCTTCTCGCTTGTGACATTGTGTTCGTGTCAATGCAGTTGTATTCCGACTCCGCCGTACCGCTGATGATTACGACGTAGTATACGCTGCATGCGCTATGTGCGGTTTGCTGTGTGCGCTGTAGTTGTATGTTGTATGTGTATGCTTTTCTCATATACGCTGTCATTTTAACGCTATAACTACCTGGTGGTTTTAGTGTTACATGTAGTTATTCAGTTAGTTTCAGTTGTTCATTAAGTCATCCATTGTTCATTGTTATTAGTCGATGGAAGTGAAATATACTGTTGAGAATAAATAGTTGTCCTCGTGCCGTGTGGGGTCGTTCGTTCCTGATACTTTAGAGAACCAGAGGGTTCACAACACCGAGCAACATGCCCAGCTGCAAGGTTGGATGGCGTTTCTGGCCTCCCTACAGACGTTCAAGACGTTCAAGACAGTAGTGAGTAATTTTGGAGAAGCGATACAAATTTTGAAGAACTCGTCGGAGACTGTGTTGACCAAGGCAAGGATTTCGAAAAATGGTAAGTACGCATGTGCGGCGCGGTGCTGTATGACTACCCGGATATGCGGGCAAGAACAGCAGTTGTACCGTATCGCGTACAGAATAAGCGGGCAAGATCTACTGATCTTGAACGCTTATTCTGGCCGCTCATTGGCTGTGGCCTGGCAACAAGCACGTGCCATGTCTGAAAAAAAATCTGTACTGCATTTTTGTAGTACATTCTGTACTGTATCTTCATGTACTCTTGGGGCGCGTTTGGTTGGTACGAACTAGAACAGGATTCACCAGAACAGCGCGTTTGGTTGGTACGAACTAGAACAGGATTCACCAGAACAGCGCGTTTGGTTGGGACTGCACCTGTTCTGGGTCGGCCAGAACATGTTCTGCTTGCTCCGGCCTCGAGGCCGGAGCAGACCGAGCAGTTTCACTTTTTCACAGTGAAACCTGGAGGGAACATCGATTTTGTTCCCAAATGATCACGTGCATACGCTTTTGGGTTGGACTCGTCGTACCGTACAAAGTGACCATGGTGATCCATACACATTTTGAAGAATGCACCAAGTTTGGCACATTTTTCCACAAAAATGTGCTCTGTTTCTGGAGTAGCGTTTGGTTGGCATGAGGCTGCTCCATGTGCACCAGCTGTTCGATCCTGTTGTGTACCAACCAAACGCACCCTTGGTATCTTGCATTCGCCATGCACGATTTTCCGATGGGCACTGTCTGAAAATGCAAGTTGCGATGCACTCGTACAACTAGGGTTCAGAGTTCTCGCCAAAAACAAGATCTACGCATGCGCGTCTTATAGCCATGGGATTTTTCCCTTGACAAACGCCCTGAGGCCCACGGCCACGGCTTTGCCAATTTTTCCCGAGAGATTCTTCCTTTCCCCCAGTACCATAGTTTCCATAACAACTTTCCCATAAGGCCACCCTTTCTTTTTTCGTTGTTTAACGTCCGCGCCCGCGTACCTTTTTGCCTCCGACCGGAAAAAAAAACAAGAAAGTAGTAGTACCAATAATATGCGAAGTTGTAAATACATGATTGTGTAGTTTCACAGTGTGCCGATCATGACCTTAAACTTATAATCTTGCCTCCGGGGCATGCCTTTGTCTTGTGTTCTTTTTCTTTTTTTGTTGGCTTTTAAATATCGTACGGTGTGTGTCCTAGTAAAAATCCAGATGTAATGAATTCATGACATGCTAACTCCATGCTATGTACCTGTTTTGTTGGATTCATCAGGCATGTGCTCCAATGTACCATCAAAGAGTGTTGTTCTATGCCTGCAAGTGCCGTTAGACCCAGATATATTGTATATATCACATGCTTTACTGGTCAAAATGTTTGATTGGGGTTTCCAGTTTTTGGAATGGGCTTTTGTTTTTTTTTCCGCCCTCCCGCGTACCTTTTCGCGAAAAAAAGGACGTTTTAAAAACAATGAATTAACAAAGGGTGGCCTAACCGTGGTTTTACCCAGGGAGTCGTCAAAAAAAAGGTATTTGACGACTCCCTGGTTTTACCCGTGTGTGTGTGTGAATCCCCTATAAAACGATTTCCCCACAACCGGGGTTTTACCCGTGTGGTTGTGAATCCCGCAACCTACGTCTCAGGTCAAGCTACAAAAGGTTACTTTTTTGCTTCTTTTTTGGCAATAATTTCAGTACTCTCGGCCATGGCCTACACTTGTAGGCCCTGCTTCTCAGGTCTACGCCTTGTAGGCCGGCCAGGGATCCGGAAGTATTAGTTTTCACGACTTCTCGCGTGCGGTGGTGATCAGGCCGCACATGTCCGCAGCGGTGAAACCCACTGAAAAGGGTGAAAGCCTGCGCGCGCATCACTCGTCTCCGACATTCCGAGGTCGAGCGGGCCGAGTGATGCAATGCCACTCGTGTAGGCATGCAGATCTACATGACTGTACTCGCACACCCTAGCCTAGGAGTTGTGAAAGCTGTCACGACTCCAGAGTGCAGTGCTAGTGGCAGTGCACTAGTACATAGTGCACTAGTCTGTAGCAGGGAGTCGTAAAAATACCGGGAGGCGACACGAGATGCACAACCGCGTCGGATGATTGACTCAACTCGGGCACGAGTGATGGAAAATATAGAATCCCCATGAGGTCAAAGCGGCGCAGGTCATGCACAAAGGACGCGTTCGCTGTTTGGTCCCAAAAATCAAAAAAATAATCCTGCTCCCAAGGAATCGTCCGAGTGTCAGCAGTACCGCAGTTTATTTGGTGATTCTAAGTTTGTGCCTTGACGGGATAAAGGATGATGGAGCTAGACAGAGATGCCTGCCAAAGTGATGAGTCCACCGTGGAAGATGTAGATGACGCCACGTATCCACTTGGTGACCTGAGTTGTGGAGATGTTCAGCTGTGGACTACTGGTGAGATTCTCTCGTCTGCATTTTTTGGTCTCGTCTTGTCCTTGTGAACACGAATGTATAATCTGTAGCATACTAAGCGCCCCAAACTCACCCGAAAAATGGGAGTCTGCCCACGGTGCATTGTCTGTTCACTATGACCGTGACAGTGTTGAAACTGTGACAGGATATTATTTTATTAGGGAGGTTTCGCTCTACGGAATCCGCGATATTCATGTTAAAACAAAATGGCGTCACGATTTATTGAAAGTGGTATAGTTGGTGGAACGAGTGTTCAAACCCATTTGAACTTCATACTGTTCGTCTTCTTTTTGACATGCTCCCTTTCCATCGTCCTTAGCTTTTATTTGTTGAGAGCTGTTTTGGCTTTCTCCTATACCTCTGGGGGATGCCAAGTGATGGTTTTGAGAGGCTGGTGATGGCTGTGAGCGAGAGTTTGCCGATCGGCGTCGTCCTCGCTATAGCGATGAAAATGCTAGTTACTGCGCACCTGGCAGATATCACAACACATCGGAGCGTCCAGGAGCAAAGGAATCTTGGGTTTTCACTGGAATCTAGTTCCTCCAGCATCGTGTAGCCCACCGTCGGTGAATGGCGGTCCAGAAAGGTCGAACCTGGTCTTCTGCAGCATCTCGCAGTCCTGCGAGGCACACTGAATACGCCTGTCATGTATTCTACAAATAAAAATCACGAAGTTGTGGACTTTACAGTGATGAGTCTATCCTGTATGCTGCAAAAGACGCAGGAAATGTGACTGGTGTCTGTACACTCAGTGACTGGACGCCAACACCCCAGTCTTTTTCGCGTCGTTATCGTTACATAGACCGACGGACAAGATAATAATTTTAGACTCTGACGAGTATACTTGGTTGGGAGATTTATTGATTAGACTGAAAGACTGATTGTAGAAATACTTGGGTCTGTATAAACACTTCTCTGGCTACTAGTAAATACTTCTCTGGATACTAGTAGTAAATACTTCTCTGGCTACTAGTAAATACTTCTCTGGATACTAGTAGTATATACTTCTCTGGATAAATACTGATCTGAGAGAGAAGCATACATTTGTAACTCTGAAACGAGTGGAAGCAAAATATATCTGTCTACGTGGACGAAGGAGCACCGAGTTCTTTCCTCGTGTGCTGACCTCGTTGCCATAGAAAATAAACATGGCGGTTGTACGCAAGAAAAAATCTCATGCGTAAAAAATACACAAAAATACGTAAAAATAAATAATTCGGAATCTCCGTCGTGAGATTCGCGACACTCCCACAGGCAAGAGAATAAGAAAGAGGGAGAGGGAACAATAAACCGTGTCAGTACACGGGCAAATACATAGAATCGCAATCGGAAGTGTGTCGACGAAGACACAAAGACAGAAAGAGAGAATAGTAATGAGTTGTGCTTGTACGCACGATCGAATAACCAACACGCACTCAGTGTCAGCGGAGGCACAAAGACAGAAAGAGAGAGAAAGAAATGCTAGAATGTTAGTCCGACGAATCAGACAAGATCCTTATCTTTCATGTCCTTGATGCCTTGACGACAACGGTCAGCAGCACGGCGTGTAGGTCTGGCGACTGGCTGTGGGTTACTAGTAACCGGAGTCCGTGGAGCTGCAGGTTCTGCTGGTGGTGTAATATTCGGTGGTGTTGCAGGTTCTGGCATGGTCTCAAGTGGGTAAAGTAAGGTGACAGGTCTCCTAATCCGTCGGTCTGTTCCAGTTACTCTGACCGTGGCTGATCGGATCTCTTGATCTGAGCTGCTGTGCACCTCCACTACTCGACCAAGTTTCCATGAGGCTCTGGGCATGTGTTGCTCAGCAATTATCACCACGTCACCAACCTGAGGCTGCATTGAATGTTCACCACGTTTCCTGCTGTGGGCATCTGCTCGTTCACGCAATGCGAGGAGGTAGTGTTTCCTCCAGTGGCTCCAGAAGGCGTCCACTAACGCTTGACCTCTCTTCCACGTCTGGAGCAAAGAAACAGCAGAAGACAAATCGGGAACAAACTGAGTATCAAATTCATCATGAGTAGGAGACAGAGGCGGGAACCCTAAGCTAGGTTTCAGAGATAGAAAGTGAGAGGGTGTGATCACCCCACAGTCACCCGAGTCACCCCCTACATACACCAGAGGCCGACTATTGACAACCGCTTCTGCTTCAGTGAGTACCGTCAGGAGTTGAGTCGGTAACAGGCGTCGATTGCCGATGGCCTTGCGCAACGCTGACTTCACAACACCCACCATGCGTTCATAAACGCCTCCCATCCATGGTGCAGATTCTACAATAAATTGCCACGAGATGCCTTTCGAAGTGGCGTGATGCACCACATCAGGGTCAATGACGAGTTGCGACCAGGCTTTGTCGATGGCGGACTTCGTCAGTTTGAACTGTGGGGCATTATCAGAGACAATGAACTGGGGAACCCCACGCCTTGCAGTGAAGCGCCGGAGGCAGAGGACAAAGTGCTCCGCACTCATGTTTTCCACTAACTCCAAGTGTACTGCCCTTGTCACTAGACAAGTGAATAGGCATACCCATGTCTTAGATACTTCGCTGTCTGGGTTGCGCACATAGATTGGCCCGAAATAGTCGAGTCCGGTGAAAGTAAACGCGTCAGCTGCTGTTACTCGCTGTGATGGTAGCTGGGGCATCTGTGGCTGATGATACGGTCCACCTTGCAGACGTCTGCACACCACACACTTCTTCAGAACAGATTTGATGGAGCGTCGGCCTTGAGGGATCCAGTACTGGTTTCTCAAGGATGCCAATGTGTGGGTACCACCCGCATGCATCAGACTGTGGTGAGTCTCACTGATTATTAGTGTGGTCAGGTGAGAACTGCTGGACAGGAGGATAGGCGAACGTGCCGACTCAGGAACGTCTGCAAACTGTAGGCGCCCAGCAGATCTGATGATTCCTTCATGAGTGTAGAGACGGAGAGAGACAATAAGTTGATTAGATTTTCCATCTTGTAGATCCGAGTAAGTCTGAGCGTACTGCTGGCGTTGGTCAAACTTCAACCACGTCACGTGAGCTTTGCGGAGCTCTTCAGAGGAGAGCCAGGGTGTACTGTGACATCTCTCTTGCTTGCGGCATTTTTCGACGAAACGACTTGCCCATGCGGTAACTCGAATCAGTTTGCTCAACGACGAAAATCTAGTGATGTCAATGCCAAACGGGGGTTCACATCCCTTTTTTTTGAGCGGGAAGTGGGTGTGCTCTCGCTGCCCTTTTTTTTTTGAACGGGGGATGAGGGCTCCGTCTGTGTCTCCTTTTTTTTTGAACGGAGAGCAGGATCTGCAACCTTTTTTTTGAGCGGTCGCAAGAAGCCTCACTGACATCACCGGGAACCGAAGTCGAACAGAGGGCCGAGTCTTCTGCAACCTTTTTTTTTGAGCGGTCGCAAGAAGTCTCACTAGCAGGACCGAATTCCGAAGGACCCTCCCCCTGTACATGAGATGCAGGAGCGAATGTACCTGGGAACTCTGGTTCGGAGATAGAGGGATCAATAAGCCAGTTAGGACCATGCCACCACAACGACTCCTCAGAGAGATGTATGGTACTGCCACGGGAAGGCAAGTCGGCTGGATTCTCGAAGGTAGGTACATACTTGCACTCAACACCTGACTCGTTGATATACTTGACACGGTTCTGTACGAAGCTGGGGAGTTTCTTGGTACTTCGAACCCAGCCCAGGACACACGTTGAGTCAAGCCACAGGCAGACCCGTTCGAACTTTAGATCTAGCTGCTTTGTCAGGTGTCTTGCGACTTTAGCGCCGAGTGCTGCTGCCATAAGTTCCATTCTTGGTATGGTCAGTGTCTCTGGTCGTTTGATGGGGGCGACTTTGGATTTGCTGAAGATGAGGTGAGATACATCGCGCCCTTCAGCGCTGGTTTTTAAGTATGCTGCAGCAGCGTATGCAGACTGGGACGCATCGCAGAATATGTGAAGGCTGTGTGTTTCTGCAGACGGCAGCGAGCAGTACCGGGGAACTGTAAATGTGGACGCGACATCCATTTCTGTAGCCACAGTAGACCAGGCAACATGTATAGAGTTTGGGAGTGGATCATCCCAATCCAAGTTGAGTCTCCAGACTTCTTGAAGGATCAGCTTCGCTTTGACGACTACAGGCGCGTGGATGCCTAGAGGATCATAGAAGTGCGCAAGGGCTTGTAGTAGCTCGCGTTTCGAACGGACGAGCCGTTGGGACATCTGTGTGTCGGAGATATTCAAAGTGTCATGGCTGGTGTCCCATGTGGTCCCCAACACCTGCTGAAGTACACTGTCTGCTCTGTCGCCTTCCGGTAAAAGGTCCTTAAGTTCTTCCGAGTTGGTGCTCCATTCGCGTAAGTTCATGGAGGCTCGGGCAAAATTGGATTTCGCTGTGGTATAGTACTGCTGGCCAGCAGCAACATCAGACACGCCGCCTACTACGTTGTCAACATATGTGTTGGCAAGAATGTGGTGAGCTTGAGGAGACTCTATACGCGTTAGATGGTGTTGGAGTGTAGCCGCAAGAAGGAAAGGACTTGAGACTACACCGAAGGGAACTCTAGTGAAACGATAAGTGACTAGATTCTGGCCGCTGACAGGAGAATGGATGTCGCGTACCCAGAGGAAACGAGTCACGTCCCTGTCTTCTTCCGCGAGACTGACTTGTAAGAAGGCCTTCTCCACATCGCTGATGATGCCGATAGGAAATGTTCGGAAGCGAAGCAAGACTCCTGTGAGGTCAGGAAGGAGGACTGGTCCTCTGTGTAGGCAGTCATTGAGGCTGGGAGCATCGTGTGCAGACTTGGCTGATGCATCATACACCAATCTTAACTTGGTAGTCGTGCTGGTTGTTTTGAACACACCGTGATGTGGCAGGTAGTGGAGCTTAGAGTCTGAGTACCTAGGTGCTTCTTCGATGACTCCAGACTGGGCCTGTTGCTCAATGACTTCATGATACTTCTCTAGCTGGCGGTGATCTGTGGAGAGTCGCTTTTAAAGGGACTGCAGTCGACCGAAGGCTAAACCATAGTTGTCGGGCAGAGGCGGCGCACAGTCTCTCTATGGCCACTTGACAACATATCTGTTGTCTTCAAATTGCACCGAATCCTTGAATGCTTGGTGTGCTCGGGCATCATCATCACGACAATCGTCTGGTTCCTGTATCTCATCGGCTGCCCAGAATTGGTGAAGATTAGCGTCAGGAACGATGGTGGACGTTTCGCTCGAGGAGAAGAAGCACGTCGCGTCCTTAGGGTCGTTACTCGAAGCTTTCCCGGTACACACATAGCCCAGTGTCGATTGCAGTAAGATGAGACCATCTGGGAAGTTGAGGCGTTCGGATAGAATAAAGTCAAAATAATAGTCACTGCCAATAAGAAGGTCTACTGTGACCCACTCCTGGTTACTGGATAGCGGTTCCGCAAGAGGAAGATGACGCAGAGCAGGGTGACCTGTGGCGTCGACGGGGTACTTCGCTATAGGGCTAGAGATGACTGGAACGACGCTCACGGATAATTTCTTCAGGGAGCCGTTGGACAGCCGAACCTCGACTTCGACGACGTCAAGCGTTTGATGTTTACGACTACACGCGCCAAAAGTGGCTGTGGACATGGACTCAGTGGCGACTGTAGGAAGATCAAGAGCAGAGCGAAGATCTGCAGTGATATACGACCGAGATGCACCCGTGTCGAAAAGGAGGCGGGCTGGCTTCACAAAGGAGTTGTGTCTAGCTTCTGTCAGCGCTGTTTGCAGGTTGACATTGCCCTCAGGCGAGATGAGCGCAGTGTCGGGTGAGAACGGTTCCGCATGGACGTTGAGCGCAGAGGTTGCCTGACCGAACTTGGTGACACATAAGCTGCGGTGATGTGGTCCGGAACAATAGTAACACTTGCGAGTGATAGTACAATCCCGAGCAGAATGTTCCTTGCGAAAACAGCGAAAGCATTGATCCTTGACACGTTCCTTTCTCTGTTCAACGGTACGATACTTCAAACATTCGTCCGAGAAGTGAGATTCTTTACAAAAATGACACTTAGGTTGGCGGTCGTTCAGCAGTGTTGCTCCGGATCGTTGGGAATTCTGGCTGGGTTTAGGCCTGGTCTGCGAGCTAGTCTGAGCACGGTCGGACTCTGAATGCACTGCGCCCTGTTCTTCGGCGACTTCCTTGGCCTTAACATATTCACTGAATGCCTGTCGCAGTGAACTGACTTTCCACTGAGTTGGTTTTCGCAGTTCAAGCTGCAGCACGGTGTGTTGAGGGAGCTTGTTTAGAATGAGTGAGACGAAGATGTCTTGACCAACGTCTTGGCCAAGTGCTGCGAGACTGCGCAGCTGTTCTTCGAGTTTGTCATGCAAGCTGCGCAGTGAGTGGGTCTTGTTAGACGCAGGTGGCAGATTCATCAAAGCAGTGTAGTGTGCGTGTATGGATTTCTGTTTGGATCCATAGCGTTCCTTTAGCACACCCCACACTACCCGATAATTGGCGTCTGTGATCTGATATCCTGCCACAGCTTCTTTAGCCGACCCCACCAGACACTCTCTCAAATAACTTAATTTCTGAACATCAGAAATGCGTGCGTTGTCATGGACAGTCGCAACAAACACATCAAAAAACTCTTGAGATTTCAAAACAGAACCATCGAACTTGGGCAGGTCCAGCTTGGGGAGTTTGACCTCAGGTGAGACAGCGTGGTTAGTGTGTGTAGTGGGTTGCGTCACGACTGCCGTGTTTCTTCTGTGACGGATGTGCAACTGCTTTAGAACGGATCTGAGGAAGCTGATGCGACGGTTACAATCTACACCTAACAGAAGCAATTTGTCTAAGTCAACCTCCGGAGATAACAGGGGTGAGCCCGAAGTTTCTACAAGAGTATCACACACCCCCTCAAAGACAATAACAGAGTCATTAAATTTATCAACAAATATACTTAACTCTTCCATTGTCGTCTCCAGATCGTCGTCATCAGACAACTTGCGCCAGTCGTCATACTGGAGACTTGCTTGCAAGTCTTGTTCCAAGACGCCCGCGTAAATGTGAGCTTCCCTCGACTTGCGTGCAGCGACGAACGACGATGCCGCTGGTGTTGACATCGCCTGAGACGGTTCGTCATCTTCTTCTTTGTAACTTTCCAGTGGAGATTCGTTCTCTCCAACCGGTTTCGACGGTGTTACAGCACCTTTCTTGTTCTTGCCTTTGCTCATCCTGGGTTTCGGCACCAGTTTTTCGCGTCGTTATCGTTACATAGACCGACGGACAAGATAATAATTTTAGACTCTGACGAGTATACTTGGTTGGGAGATTTATTGATTAGACTGAAAGACTGATTGTAGAAATACTTGGGTTCGTATAAATAATTCTCTGTATAAATACTTCTCTGGCTACTAGTAAATACTTCTCTGGATAAATACTGATCTGAGAGAGAAGCATACATTTGTAACTCTGAAACGAGTGGAAGCAAAATATATCTGTCTACGTGGACGAAGGAGCACCGAGTTTTTTCCTCGTGTGCTGACCTCGTTGCCATAGAAAATAAACATGGCGGTTGTACGCAAGAAAAAATCTCATGCGTAAAAAATACACAAAAATACGTAAAAATAAATAATTCGGAATCTCCGTCGTGAGATTCGCGACAGTCTTCTCCTGCAGGATCTGTTTGACATTGACATTATGCAGTAGGTCGGCATTGACCTGGTTTGGCAGCTATCGTTATAGTATCTGCCTGGTTGGATGTAGCAGGTTGGTGTTTGCTCGTCGTCCAGTCCGGAATTTTCTTGTAACTCACGGTGGAGTACGCGCAGGGTTTGTGATCATCCCTGTTCACTTCAATATTATCAAACACAACGTTCCCTTTGTCACTCATCTTATCCTGAGTACTGAATTTGCTGACAATATTGCACCATACTTGTCACAACCTACCGCCACTGCTGGCGGTGGCGACTGGTTCGTCAATAGCGGTGACCAGGCTGACTGACTAGCTTCGAGACAGCGGCCTCGTTGTCAATCCCGCGGCAGCCTAAAGGTTGATTTTATTCATCCAGCCTCAGCGCCATGTTGACGATGCCCTAGTGACTGTGTGTCATGGATTGCCTTGCCATCAGTGGTCATTGCCGTCCACCTTGATGCAGCCCTCAACAACTGGCTCAGCCCATGGGAGTCTCAAGTGGACAAAATTGTTGCCAAAGTAGCTCAGAAGATTGGTGCATCGTGGTGTAGGTGAGCACATAACTAGGACTTCCCAGCGTCTATTTGTCCAGGCTGCGATACTATGTGACATGCTGTACTGCACGTTCTTTTCAGCACTGCAAGGCCGGCAGCTGGACCGACTGCAGGGGCCGCGCACATGCAGGCCGCCTGTTGCCAGTGCAGCATTCTGGAACGTTCCTTCCTTCTGAGATCCGTGGAATAATAACTTTCTTTGCTTCAAAGCAAGTTGCTTACCTTTCTGTTGTGCTCCCAGTGTCCTTACAACAATAACCTACAGCAATGTTTTATTTTCCTTTCCATTCCCCAACCAATGAATACTACGATGTCGATTCTATTTCTTCATACTTTGGTGTGTGCCCGCGCACGCACGTGTGTGTGTATACC
Source organism: Sycon ciliatum (assembly GCF_964019385.1). Lineage (NCBI taxonomy): Eukaryota > Metazoa > Porifera > Calcarea > Leucosolenida > Sycettidae > Sycon > Sycon ciliatum. The sequence goes on from NC_088645.1 coordinate 10,687,499, forward strand.
TCACTCGCCACTCGAAGTTCTGTTCCCCATCACTGGAACACTGCCTGTTCTTTCAGGACCTGCCATCATCTGCGGATGGGCATTCAATAATTGTATTGTGTGTGTGTGTTTCATTCAGAATCAGATCCGCTATCATTGCTATTAGAGAAAATCTGTGGGTTCACATCCAGTGCATTTTTAGATCTGCGTGCTTTTCTCGCCACGGGCGCATACATGGGGCATTGTGTGTGTGTGCGTCTGTGTGTATGGGGATATTGTCTGTATCGGCTTTCGGTACTAATGTTCAGGTCTGTGCTTGCATGTGTGAACATGAAATTGTTCGGTTCTGTGCATGCTATTGCTATGTTGTATATTATTGTATGTATGTGTGCATTTCCACGAACAGTGTAGACGAGCGTGGAGAGTGCATTCATCCCTCATCAACCACTTCCCCTTGGGCTTACGAGAGTTTTTTCTGCATACCTCTCTGATACTGTATTGATGCCGGCACCTGTACCTCGATGTGTTCCTCTATCTGCAGTCGCCTTTAACCTTCGGTCAAGTTAACGTTTATTGTGCTCTATTTATCGTGCGAATCAAAATAAACAATAATAACACAAGTCGTGCTAGAGTGACGACATGTGCGTGTAGTAGGGTTGATGCGATGGGACGTTATAATTAGGTGGAACAGAACACACATTGGGCAGATTGATTGGGCATCATTGATTGTGCTCAGTCTAAACAGTGAACATAATAATTATCTCCAGTGACAGACTGTAGCGGCTAGCCTCCAATAGGTAGCTGGCACTAGTCGCTACTGCTTGTTTGACAGGTGCCGCCAGAACCCCTGTTGTGTCATGCTATAGATGCACATGCCCTGTTCTGGGGCATACTGAGGTACTTTGATTTTGTTGACTGCATGTAGACAGCATCCAATAGTAGTACTCGTAGACCTTGGCTCTTTGTAGGTCAACCACCATCGCATGGATCGATCGGTGACTATGCACTTGGAGGTTGGAATAGCCCGCGCTGAACAGATCTTGCCATGGCCCAGGGAGTGAACTCGCTTACTCGACTATCCCGGTTTTAGTTAACCAGCATGAGTGGTGCAATGTGTCCATACCATGTTGCGAGCTCACAGTTGTTTGGGCAGGTTTTGAGCTGCACCACGAAACAAAGCGAAATAACGGCGTGACTGTAGAGCAAGGAAGCGGCGAGACGGCACTTCCAGGACGAGACAGGCAGTAGAGATGTGTTCACAGCACGAGCAACCTCTCAGACCCTGCCGGTACTCCACAGTTACAAGAAAATGTCGGACTGGACGACGCGCCAATGCAAACCTGCTACATCCACCCAGGCAGATAGCTGCCAAACCAGGCCAATGTCGACCCACTGCATACCGGTATGTCAATGTCAAACAGATCCTGCAGGAGAAGACTGGGATGATATTGGCGTCCAGTGTACGGTCACCAGTCACATTTCCTGCGTCTTTTGCAGCATACAGGATAGACTCATCACTGTAAAGTCCACTACTTCGTGATTTTTATTTGTAGAATACATGACGGGCGTATTCAGTGTGCCTCGCAGGACTGCGAGATGCTGCAGAAGACCAGTTTCGACCTTTCTGGACCGCCATTCACCGACGGTGGGCTACACGATGCTGGAGGAACTAGATTCCAGTGAAAACCCAAGATTCCTTTGCTCCTGGACGCTCCGACGTGTTGTGATATCTGCCAGGTGCGCAGTAACTAGTATCTTCATCGCTATAGCGAGGACGACGCCGATCGGCAAACTCTCGCTCACAGCCATCACCAGCCTCTCAAAACCATCACTTGGCATCCCCCAGAGGTATAGGAGAAAGCCAAAACAGCTCTCAACAAATAAAAGCTAAGGACGATGGAAAGGGAGCATGTCAAAAAGAAGACGAACAGTATGAAGTTCAAATGGGTTTGAACACTCGTTCCACCAACTATACCACTTTCAATAAATCGTGACGCCATTTTGTTTTAACACGCATACGGTCCATTACGTATGAAAATAACGTGTGAACTGCACGGAATTTTCATACGTAAAAATCAGAGCTGTACGGTTTCGCTCTACGTGATTTCTCCACGACTGATCAACATGCGTTGTTGCTTTGGAGACGCGTTGGCTGCATGCGACCACCGCATGCACCATGAACCGAAACCGCGTTTTCCATGATATTTTGCACGTGGTGTACGGTGTGTGTACCTTGTGTTTCGCGCGGCTTGAATGTTGCCATGGACAAATGCGGAAAATGCGAAAAAATATTTCGAAAAGTTCTACGGAGGACCCAACGTAGGAAATAGCTTTCCTACGGAAATCCGTAGAGAGATTTATGTATGAAAGTTGCCCTCGCTCCCCGGCGCGTACGACATACGGATTTTCATACGTAATTACGTAGAGCGAAACCTCCCTATTCATGTCCTGAAAATTACGTGTGTACCTAGTTTGTAAATTGTTGACATTATAATATATGTAAACCTCCGCCCTCAACCCTTGCTTTGCCTATGTGCAGATCCATGTAAGAGTGGCAGTGCCACCATGGTGTACAGGCCTATGGAAGGTGAAAATCCATGGAATTTGCGAACTGCTGACAATGAGACAGGCGAGTGTTACTGAGGCGATGGAGTCATTCCTGCATGTTATCAGGACACAGTTACACAAGGCATCAGGTTTTGGAAATCTGCTACGCCAGGAAGTGTGCCAGCTGAAGGCATGCAATGGTGCTGGCATTTCGCAAGCATGGCAACAAGTGCTCTCCAGCATCTCAACAGCTTTTTCCCAAAGTGAAGCTCTATATAAGACACAATGTTACGACACAGCTGTGCCAAAGCCTAGAGTGTTCATTTGCGGCTGTGGCAGGGACTTCAGCGTCGGCCCAATGATCTAACTCGCCACAGGAAATACTGCAACTCCTGATGCTATCATTGCACAGAGCAATGGGCATCCAAAGGTCCAAAGGTGTATGTGTGTTGTGCATTGGTGGTCGATTCACATGGCTTTGCCAGTTGTGTGGATTATACAGTTATCTGGTGCAAGTCTTGATCTGTCTCATTCAGATCTTGTTCGCTATCGTTGCTATAAGAGAAAATCTGTGGGTGCACATCCAGTGCATTTGCAGACTTGCGTTCTTCTCTTGCGACGGGCGTATGCAGGGTATGTGTGCGCGTGCGTGTGTGTGTGTGCTTCTGTGATAAGTGGATCAAGCAGTATACAGGGTATTCACGGGTATTCGCCTTGAGTGCATTTGCCGATAGTGTGTCTTTCTTCGCGGAGAACTTTGCTCAGTCGGTCAGGCGACTCGGCCTTACGTTTCCTGAAGGCAATGTGTTCAGAACACAGTTACTTCAAGTATGAACAGCTATGAACAGTTAAGAAATGACAAATATTGTGTGTAGTTCATGGACCATAATGTGAAACACTTTGAATGCAGAAGAATGAGGATAGTGGCATCAAATGCTGCATGGATTCTGTTTGATATGCTACTTTTTTTCCTTCCATGGAAAGGTGAGTGCATCATCGATCTTCATCTCGAAACTTCACACAAACCGAGAATGGAACTTGGACAACATGAAGGGGCCATGGGCATGGTTTGTTTAGTGGAGAACTATTCGAAAACAGGGTGTCATTCGCACTTACTCAATTCAAATTTGAGTACATTTCGTGAATAACTTACCTTGACATTCCGTAGTCTCCAAAGCAGTGAACTTCCCAAAAAAAAAAGCCACGGCTCAACCTAAGGTAATGCGTGGTACGTATCAGAAACAACCAGCTTTCGCTCTGGAGACCCAGAATAGGCCTCGAAGCATAGCAAAAACAATTGAGAAAAAGAAGATGACGACGACGTTTCAATCACGCATCAAATTTCGCGGGTCGAGTGCAGCAATCCTCGGATCGTGAAATGTGTGGCGTGTCGCCTCCCGGTATTTTACGACTCCCTGGTCTGTAGCTTAGTGGCCTCACATTTTGCTGATAAAATTAATATTGCGTCAGGTGCATGTGCACTCTATCTACCGGTATTGCAGATGCTGGTGTCGTGAAAACCCACGACTCACACAGTCGCTTCCTGTACAGAAAAATTGTACTCGTATTATCCAGAGTATATACGAGTGCTATATAATCTGGATACTGTACTATTGTAGTCCATTCTTTGGAAACTGCCACCCTAACACACCTCAGACCTCAGACATGCCCATCGCGGGAGCGATGATAGCGAACAGCTATGTTTTAGACATAGCAACTTGTGCTGGGATTACACCATTCAACAGCTTGCAAGGCTGATGAATTGACCGCCACTATTTTTAGCCTGGTATCCACCACACAGCTGTTTGAAGTGACTTTTTCTGGCCAGTGAATCCCTATTTTTCATTTTTCCATTTTTTTCTTTTTCTTTTTTTCTTTTTTTTTTCTTTTTCTACACACACACCACACCACATACTCCGGCATACACTGGCTGTTGGTAACCACCCAGGAGAATGAAAGAAAAGTCAGGAAGAGTCTGAGAAAGAGAAGAAAGACGTGTGTGACCATAATCGTCGGGAATTGAACCCGCAACCTATCGATTGGAAATCGCTGCACATACCACTGCACCATATGGGACACACACACACACACACACACACACACACACACACACACATACGCACATAGCACAGAGCGTGCCGTGAGTCTCAACATGGTGAACAACGCTGCTCCAGAACTAACGTTACTTCCAATCTTGCATCGGTGTTGTGGGTGCCAAGAAACAGTAAGTGGCTCTCGCAAAACTCAAACTCATACTGGCAACTATAATCAGATAAAAATAGAACAAATGGACAACTTGAGGAAGAAGCCTTTATTACCTATGATATCAATGTGTAGAAAGTATGTTGATAATTGATATCCCTCCAAATCCCAGTTAAAATACTGCAACCTGCTTCAGTGCGATCTGGGTAGTCCAGCTCAATAGGACCAATTGAGGATTGGAGTAATACAATGACTTGTAATAGCCGCGCTGACCAAAGCTGTCAGAGAGAATGTGGGGCACACGCGTGTTGGCAATATTCGGATCTACAGCTGGCTCTTGTACCGGAAGAGTCGGTCTTGTAATGTTTCTGTATAGTAATAGTGTGCAGCAGCAGCCCAGGACCGGCCACAGGTAATACGTGTGCATGACGGCTGCCCTGCACAATAAACAGAAAAAATAGAAAGATCTCTGGTGCCTGCAGAGCTTGAGCTCCCCCCCCCCCCCACACACACACACACACATGAACCCCCCCCCCCCCCATCCCGCACACACGCATACACACACACACACACACACATGGTTCATGAATCCGCCCAGTCCACATTCCTTCTCCGTTTCTCTCCGTTTTTCTTTCCTTTCAGTCGCATCTTCCTCTCTGCTCTGTTTTTTTTCTCTTTTCGTTCGCCCTCTTGATATTTGTACTTTGTACTGTTGAGGCAACGAACTGAAATAATAAAAACCAAACCAAACCAAACCAACACACATACACCTGTGGCCCTTACTGGCGAATATTGCTCCCCTACTCCTCGTCCTCTTCCTCTCCCTTCCTACCCCCCCCCCCCCCGCATTCATCATCTGAAGAAAGAGTACAAAACTCAATAATTTCTTCCCCATCTAAAGCTGCATAAAGCGAAGTGAATTATTATTTTTTTTGCCATTGTGACTCATCGGATAACCTATCCTCCTATGGCAGTCTAAGTGCCGTCAGCGAATCACAAGAATGATTTTGTGTTCCATCCGGTCTGTATGACAAGCAGTACTGGTGTCTGCTGGGAAAGCCCACAGGGTGCGTCAACTGAATGATGTCCGGCTATTGATCCTGTTTATATTGTCACCAGCTGCGTTTACCGGTAATTGGCCTTGATCAGTATTTCTGCTAAATTCTATTCCTTTTTCACTTTTAGATTGCCCGGCTTTTCAATCACATTTCTCTCTCCACTTTTCCAGACAACTCCCCATATAGGTATCTAGTCATCTTTGGAGAATCCTTCAAATAAAATTTGATCAATTTCTTTGGAGTATAAACAACGTGCTGTAAAATTTAGAAGAAGGACACAGTTCAGGTTCCTGAGATTTGTATCCTTCTTCAAAGTATAATTTTAAATATAAATGAATAAATGAATGGATGGACTCGGATGGAGAGCCAAGGATAAATTTATAGAAAAGTAAAAAGGACCGAGGAACTACAAGTTACGCTATAATGTCCCACTAACACCACCAGTGCGTGCAATGTTATCTCGTGAGCTGAGTGTCAAGTAACTGGTGGTGTTAATGGACATTATAGCGTAACTTGTAGTCGCTTGGTCCTTTTTTCTTTTCTATAAAATGAATGAATCTCCGCTGTAAACTCTGGTAAAGTAGTAGTATGACTGTACCAGTAGGTATCTGCCGCTAGGGTTTACCGGGTGTTAGCGGCCGTCGTGAGTTCCCTTCCGGAACGGACACGATAATTTACTTATTTTATTTTATTTTTACCAGTAGGTAGAGCATGTACGTGTACTTCTGTGGACATTAAAATCCCATAAGATTGCTGTGGACCGGAGCCCTTACTGCTTTTAGTGCGTATGTGCACTGTAGTTTACGGACAAACTGCAAACATGGAGCAGCAGTGCTCGGCGCTCGTGGCCGCAAGGTCAGCGCCCCGTGGCCATTTGACTTCTCAACGGTTATTAATGTCGGCTACAGTGCATGGTTGTACACATGTACATGGGCTGTAGATCACAGAATGTGATGTTGGACTATCAGAGAACAGGCCACTGCTACAGCTGTAGATGTAGAGCCAGCCTGTCACCCAACGCAAAGTGTTATGACTGTATCAATGCTGCCATGAGTACGTGTGTGTATGCATGTGTGTGTGTGTGTGTGTGTGTGTGTGTGTGTGTGTGTGTGTGTGTGTGTGTGTGCGTGCATGTGTGTGTGCATGTGTGTGTTCATGTGTGTGTGTGTGCCCACAACCCTAAAAGTACAAACTTCATTGACTACCGCGTCAAAGTTTTCATCTATGCTGTCAGACCGCACTGGCCTATCTGCGCTCTGCATGTTATCAGCAGCAAGATATGTACTCACTGCTTGTGATAAAAGTACTCCTGTACAACCTGTGACCATTCAGTATGCCCTCGGAGAAAAGCAATACTGCGTATAACTATAAGTCTCGGAATTTTGATGCGCAGTGGGCACAGCTTTGGAGCTACACGCACCAGACTGTTGTAGTCATGCAGTCAACTTCGCTAATAACGACTGCGGATATAACGACAATTTGCGAATAGCGACAGAATTTCTATGCCCAGAGCAAAGTCTCATCTAACGGCAATACATAATAATGTCACTTGGCGAAACAGGACACTTTTCTGATGCCCGGCGCCGAGTGTCGCTATACGCAAAGTTGACTGTTGTTACCGGTACAGTGAAACCTATCCAAGACGACCGCTCAAGGGACCTTCAAAACCTGATCTCTCTTACCAGGCAGTCTCCTTATCCAGGGTCATTCGACTGGAAATAGCATGCCTTGGTGCTTGGTTCAGTGGTATTCTAGGACAGGTGGTCGCCGTATCCGAGTGGTCGTCTTGACAGGTTTTACCAGTACTAGTCAACTTCGCTTATAACGACACTCGGCGGGGCGTCAAAAAAGTGTCCTTATTAAGAAGTGTCGTTATAACGGAAGACTCATTATATGTATTACAGTTGGAAAGGACTTTGCTCTGGGCATGGAAATTCTGTCGTTATTCGCGAATTGTCGTTATATCCGCAGTCGTTATAAACGAAGTTCACTGTGCTAGTCAAGCACCTTGATCACAGTGTGTAGACGTGTGCTTTGAAAAGGACAAAACCAGCACAAGCAATAAAATGATGACTCACAGCTAGACTTACACTCAGTATGGAGTACATATGGTCAGGCGTTGTTTCACATACAAGAAGTAAGCATACCCACTTGTGGCGAACGCTGTGTCAGGAGTATGAAATGCCCCAGTCCAAGAAGTTCCCTCTCCCTTAGAGACGGAAAACCCTAGCGTTTCTGCAAAGCGTCTCATGCAGTCTATCATTATGCCAGCAGGCAACTGGTAAGCCCTCTCCTGGCAAGCGTAGGAGGCTTCTGCAAAAGTGCGACCAACGTCGCTAGCGATGTAGTAGAGCTTTCTGCCTCCAGGACATTTGTAAACTGAGCAGTGGCAAAACATCACAGTTTGCACAACAAAACAAAAAGGAATTCGACAATCGCAGTATCAACGGTGCAGTGCATTCGAGTGCATCGAACACAAGCACATGCACACATACACCCTGCTATGCGTGTCATAGCCTACTCTCTCCCCGCCCCCCCCCCCCCCCTCCACCATCCCTACATCATACCATCCACTAGTACACGACATACACGTGTCACCTATCCGCATACAACCCCTACATAGCCATCACTGCTGTGGCGCCCTGGCCCATAGGATCCAAAGCACGCCCATATTGACACAGTCCTTTAAGTGGGCAGACTGGTCGTAACATCCAGGAAAAGTCGAATTTTTAAATTCATATCGAGTGCTACATCAGGTGAAAGAGCATGAATAGCTGCAAAATCTCTGAAAATTTGTCTCGATCTGGCCCGCCGTTCAAGAGTTATGGCCAAAAATGTGCCCTTGCAAGGAAATATTTTTTTGTTGCACGCTGTCATTTGTTGGCGGCACTGTATTTCAATCTGAGCAGACCGCGTGCAACTTGTCGTATCATGGAAACACGCGAATGTGTGCAGAATTTTGCTCCAAGTCCAAAAATCACGTTAAAAAAACCACGTATTGGGCTGCACGACTTTTGCCAGCACCCTCGTGACGTTGCAAATATGTGGCTTGATTATTGTAGTTGACGTTGATTTAGTGACTTTGGCAAGTTTGAGTCGTGTCAAGAAGTCAGGTAGGATTCAGTACTAGGCAGTAGTGGAACGTGAGTGGTAGTCTTTGCCGGATTGTGAGGGTATCCTGGATTTTGTGTGCAGCGCTGTGGAAATGGCTTGCTGTGGAGGTCCCAGCACTGGATGTTGTATCAAAGGTACGGCCTCGTAGCACGCCCTGAACCTCAAAAATCAAAAATTGACTTGGGTCTGTGGGAGTCTGTGAGAGAACGCCCACTCGTTTCGTTGTGACAGATTGCAGGGCCACGTTGGGGGGCCCTACCCCACCACCCATGGCTGCTTCTGGACTTGTTTTAGGTTTGGGTCCCGCGCACGGAGAGAATGGGCACGAAAATGTGAAAAAATGAAAATGAATTTTGTTGGCTCCTGGGTGGCTCGCACACCGTGGCATTATGCCGGAAATTTGAGTTTTTCCGGCCTGGAAAGTCTGTCAGTGAGGCGGAAGAACTTGTTAATCATGTTCTGAGGGCCAGCATAGTGGCAGGAGTGTGTGGTCAAAATTTCACTCAAATCCATTGAGAGACACCAAAGTTACGGTCAATTGAATGCCATATGAATTTTACGACCAGGCTGCTACCTTTTTAGGTAGCAGCCAACCCATAAATTTCATATGGCGCTCAATTGACCGTAACTTTGGTGTCTCTCAATGTATTAGAGTGAAATTTTGACTACACACTTCTGCCACTATGCTGGCCCTCTGGACATGATTTTTAAAAGTTCTTGCGCCTCACTGACAGACTTTCCAGGCCGGAAAAACTCAAAATTCCGGCATAGTGCCACGGTGTGCGAGCCACCCTGGAGCCAAACAAATGCATTTAAAATATTTTTTCACATTTTCGTGCCCATTCTGTCCGTGCGCGAGATCCAAACCTAAAACAAGTCCAGAAGCAGCCATGGTGGTGGGGTAGGGCCCCTCAACGTGGCCCTGCAATCTGTCACAACGGAACGAGTGGGCGTTCTCTCACAGACTCCTACAGACCCAAGTCAATTTTTGAATTCTTTTAGGTTTAGGGTGTGCTACGAGGTCGTACCTTTGATACAACATCCAGTGCTGGGACCTCTACAGCAAGCCATTTCCACAGCGCTGCACACCAAATCCAGGAGACCCTCACAAATCGGCAAAGATTGCCACTCACGTTCCACTACTGCCTAGTACTGAATCCTACCTGGCTTCTTGACACGACTCAAACTTACCAAAGTTACTAAATCAACGTCAACTACAATAATCAAGCCACCTATCTGCAACGTCAAGAGGGTGCTGGCAAAGGTCCTGCAGCCCAATACGTGTTTTTTTAGTAATTTTTTGGACTTTTTTGGACTTGGAGCAAAATTCTGCACACTTTCGCGTGTTTCCATGATACGACAAGTTGCGCACGGTCTGCTCAGATTCAAATACAGTGCTGCCAACAAATTTGAGCGTGCAACAAAAACATCTTTCCTTGCAAGGGCACATTTTCGGCCATAACTCTTGAACGGCTGGTCAGATCGGGACCCAATTTTCAGACAATTTGCAGCTATTCATGCTCTTTCAACTGACGTAGAACTCAATATGAATTTACAAATTCGATTTTTCAGCGAATTTTTGGGTAGTCTGCCACCTAAACTAGCTCTCTCTCTCTCTCTCTCCGTCTCTCTCTCTCTCTCTCTCTGTCTCTCCCTCTGTCTCTCCCTCTGTCTGTCCCTCTCTCTCTTTCCCTCTATCTCTCTCTCTCTCTCTCTCTCACTCTCTGCCTCTCTCTCTCTCTCTCTCTCCCTGTCTCTTACTCTCTCTCTCTCACTCTGTCTCTCTCTCTCTCTTTCTCTCTCTGTCTCTCTCTCTCTCTCTCTGTCTCTCCTCTCTCTCTCTCTCTCTCTCTCTCTCTCTCTCTCTCTCTCTCTCTCTCTCTCTCTCTCTCTCTCTCTCTCTCTCTCTCTCTCTCACACACTCTCTCTCTCTCTCTCTGTCTCTCTCTCTCTCTCCATCAAACCGAAAATTCAAATGAGCTTGACTTCATCTCGTTTTGCAAGGCGGGAGAGAAGCCAGTTCGCGTTCAGCCCAGGCGAAAGTTGGTTACGACTGATCTCCTGTCAGCGGCCTCAGACTGGAAACTTCTTGTCGACTTAGTTAGTGCAAAGATTTCGTTCCCTAGCTGTGTTGCACTTACCACCCTAAGACCAGATATAGTTCTGTACTCTACGAGTCGTAGGATTGTATTCTGGTTGGAGTTGACAGTTTGTGCTGAGGACAGATTCAGTGTCAGTAACTCGCTGAAGGACAGGCGGTATGCGGATCTGGCCGATCAATGCCGAGCAAACGGGTGGCAGGTCGTTTCTTTTTCGGTTGAGGTAGGTGTGCGTGGTTTTGTAGTATCCCTGCCCGACCAATACAGAAGTAGTACGGAACTAATACGGAGCTTTGCCTGATGTATATTTAGTGTATCTCCGTATGTAAGCGTACGGCGTCTGCTGCATAAAAGCGGCTGCGCATTTCTGTTTTGAAGAAGATGAGATTTTGATAATAACGAGCTATTCAACCTCCAGGTGTGCACCGGAGAGAAAGCCAGTCATTTTGCCGTTTCTTCTTTCACTAATAATTATATCTCAGGTGTGTGCCTGAAAGAAGTAGAATAAAAGTAATTCTTGTTGATTTTACCGCGCCTACCACTCGGCTACCCATTACATTGAATCCCACCGCTGCCACCAATGTAATGGGTAGCCGAGTGGTAGGCGCGGTGAAATCAACAAGAATTACTTTTATTCTACTTCTTTCAGGTACACACCTGAGATATAATTATTAGTGAAAGAAGAAACGGCAAAATGACTGGCTTTCTCTCCGGTGCACACCTGGAGGTTGAATAGCTCGTTATTATCAAAATCTCATCTTCTTCAAAACAGAAATGCGCAGCCGCTTTTATGCAGCAGACGCCGTACGCTTACATACGGAGATACACTAAATATACATCAGGCAAAGCTCCGTATTAGTTCCGTACTACTTCCGTATTGGTCGGGCAGGGATACTACACCCTCCCTTCCTACAGATAATCACGCCCTCGTGATTTTCAAAAAATTAGTGAAGAGTTATGAACACAGCGTCAACCGGAAGATGGCAAATTCAGGGCTCACAGCATCACACAAAAGCGTGGGCGCCATTTTGGACAGGCCGCTGTCACACGAGCCAGCCAGCATGCCAGAATCGTGTACATGCGATCAGGCAGATATCTCTGAAAACTTGAAAGTGGGGTGCATTCAAAATGTTCATTTGTACCAATGCTTTTCCCTAGGCCTCTGAAACTCTAGGAACATACTCTCAATACCCATTGTAAGGATTTGTCCGAGAGTTTTTTGTTTTAATCGATACGGTTTGGCGTATATATGGAGCCAAAGTATCAGTTGGTGCAGGCGTAATTCTGATTTGGATTATTGTACTAAAATTGAAAAGTCTCTCGGAGAAGTTCTTCTAATTTTCCTACTGAAAATTTTAAGCTATTGGCCATCAAAATCGGGCCAGAGACGCGTACAAACGAACATTTCAAAGGCAACCCTATCTGCAGTGCAGCCGCGAGGAAGAACCGCGCGCGCTGCACTTGTTGTGAATGCGGAAACAACACTAGCAGCAAAGCAATTTTTTGAAATGTTTTTGCTACTCGCCTGGCGCTTCATCGCTGTGTCCTCCAGGAGTTATCAAGGCTATGGCAGACCGAAGAAATACATGGCCAGCACAACGGCGAAGCCATTGGACTTGTTCTCTTGCAACGAAACGGAGTGGCGAATCAAATAATTCACAACTCCACATCGTCACCACTGCGCTACACGGCTCTTCGCAGACCAGCCGTATATTTACGTTTACACAACAGGACTTCACGGCGGAGAAACTAAAACTAGAACACGACGTGAGTCATTGCTCCATGCCGTCAAGGAATGCTAGTCCTTTCCCTCTAGCTCTCCCGTCACCCGCGCCTGTGCATCAGCGGCGTAGCTGCCCGGCTGTAGATGTTGAACTCTTTCGTCAACGACTGCAGGATTCTGCTCGGGGCTACTTTTCGCAGGACTCCGTGTGCGGACAGTCTGAATGAAGCCTTCGGCCGACAAGGCCAACACTGCTCGCGAAATATTCCACTTGGAAGGAAACAAGAACTACCGAAATGAAATAGAGATAGTGAGACAGTCTCCGGCCATCGCCTTCACCTTTCACGACTCAGTCCTTGTCACTGCAACTAAGCCCAAGCAAGTCAAAATCTCCTTGCGCGACTGCGTTCTACGCCTGCGCTTAGCGGTCACGCGAGTTCGTTTCTATGGTGATCAGATCCAAGATGTCCTCCCACGTAATCGAGGTTTTGGCATAGTTGCTGTGAGCCCTGAAATTATATCGGAAATGATAACGTTTAGAGTAGACAGAAGAAATGAACTGATAACAAATCATAAAGTAGAAGCACACCAGGTTCACACGATCTCACGGGGTCAAAAGGGGAAAGAACTGTCCTCCAAATAGGACCTGAAACCACAGCACTCTTGCTGCACTACGCTGGCACAACCCGCCAGGAACATCGTAGTTCAAAAATCGAACTGAATACACTATAACTATAAGGGGCGTTGTCACACACATTGTCCCACGTTAGCTGGGTAAACCGTGGCTCACCATGATCAGACGCCTACCAAACTAAACTGGATTCACACACTCGCATAAAGGAAGACTGAAGAGAACAGGGAGACTGAAGGAAGACAGGAAAGAAAATGCCATACCTGGAATCAGCGTTAGTAACCACGGCGGCGGCTGGAGCTACGGCGGAGGGCGAGCGAGGTTTTATCTTCATCTTCGTTGAGCCGGTCACTCAGAGCGGCTAGCTCGGCGTTAGACAAATAACCTCCCTCCTCGTCTTGAATCATGGTCTTCACATTGTCGACAGCATCGCTTTGCGCGACGTAAAGAGTGATGGTCTAGCCAGGAAGAGTGTTGGCGAAAATCTGCATTCCACCACGGAGGCGAAGTACCAAAGTGAAGAGTGGGCTCCTGCTTCCGACTGCGTGCCGGCGAAAATCAAACGCTGCTGGTCTTGGGGAATACCCTCCCTTGATTCGTCGCAGGGAGCTGCAGCGGGTTGAGCCATGGGGGTCTGGGGTCAAATCACGTTGTTTTATTTAAAACTACACCGCTGCCACCAATGTAATGGGTAGCCGAGTGGTAGGCGCGGTGAAATCAACAAGAATTACTTTTATTCTACTTCTTTCAGGTACACACCTGAGATATAATTATTAGTGAAAGAAGAAACGGCAAAATGACTGGCTTTCTCTCCGGTGCACACCTGGAGGTTGAATAACTCGTTATTATCAAAATCTCATCTTCTTCAAAACAGAAATGCGCAGCCGCTTTTATGCAGCAGACGCCGTACGCTTACATACGGAGATACACTAAATATACATCAGGCAAAGCTCCGTATTAGTTCCGTACTACTTCCGTATTGGTCGGGCAGGGATACTACAGTTTCATCCCGGACTCTCTTCGGAGGGCTCTGAAAGCGCTTGGGTTTTCTAATCAAAGAATGCAATTTATTTGTAACTTGTGCAGTAAGACGTCTCTGCGAAGCAGCTACATCATCTGGTTGCGACGTCGACAAAAACACTGGTCGGAAGATCCACTTTTCTGAGGTACTGTATGTGGGGCTCCGTTTATTGAGGTGCGTTGAAATTTATTCTCTTTATCTTATTATTTCTTTTCTATAATTTCCCCATATGAGTTCCTATCAGTTGCTGTGAACACCTTGAGTGGAGAGCGCTTGCTCGAGCGTTGAACCGGGTTCTTAATCCACCATACCCAGTTCGCAAGGCTGGGCGGGGTTGTGAGCAGGCTTTCATTTCATCTTTTCTTATTATTTCTTATTATTTCTGCTTTTCATCTCATTACCAAAATTCTGCGCATTTTTTCTCCATCTGCGTATAAAACCTAGACTGACAACCTGCTTGTTAAATCATGCACCTGCTTTCAGGGGTAAAAACCCTGTTGTAGAGGTCTCAGTCCTCATTTGTTAGACTTACCTGTCTTTACAAATGTAACTTACTCTCACTCTCTCTCTCTCTCTCTCTCTCACTCTCTCACTCTATTTCTCTCACTCTCTCCTATCTCTCTCTCTCTCTCTCTCTCTCTCTCTCTCTCTCTCTTCTCTCTCTCTCTCTCTCTCTCTCTCTCTCTCTCTCTCTCTCTCTCTCTCTCTCTCTCTCTCTCTCTCTCTCTCTCTCTCTCTCTCTCTCTCTCTCTCTCTCTCTCTCTCTCTCTCTCTCTCTCTCTCTCTCTCTCTCTCTCTCTCTCTCTCTCTCTCTCTCTCTCTCTCTCTCTCTCTCTCTCTCTGTCGGTCTCTCTCTCTCTCACTCTCTCTCTCTCTCCCTCTCACTCTCTTTCTCTCTCTCTGTCTCTCTCTGTCTCTCTCTGTCTCACTCACTCTCTCTCTCTCTTTCTCTCTCTCTCTCTCTCTCTCTCTCTCTTCTCTCTCTCTCTCTCTCTCTCTCTATCTATCTATCTATCTATCTCTCTCTCTCTCTCTCTCTCTCTCTCTCTCTCTCTCTGTCTCTCTCTGTCTCTCTGCCTCTCTCTCTGCCTCTCTCTCTTTCTCTCTCTCTCTCTCTCTCTCTCTCTCTCTCTCTCTCTCTCTCTCTCTCTCTCTCTCTCTCTCTCTCTCTCTCTCTCTCTCTCTCTCTGTCTCTGTCTCTCTCTCTCTCTCTCTCTCTCTCTCTCTTTGTCTCTCTCTCTCTCTCTCTCTTTGTCTCTCTCTCTCTCTCTCTCTCTCTCTGTCTCTCTCTCTCTCTCTCTCTGTCTCTCTCTCTCTCTGTCTCTCTCCCTCTCTCTGTCTCTCTCTTTCTCTCTCTCGCTGTCTCTCTCTCTCTCGTCCTGACTGTAGTCTTCCGTTAAGACCCCCCCCTGCACCCCCCCCCCCCACAGTTATGTCGTCCCTATCCACCTAAATTCCTCCATCAACAAATTTAAACAAGAGCCACTTACTTGCATCTGGTCCTAGCTTGATAACGTTGCGGTTCACAATGTATTCTAAAGAGGAAATCAAAAGAAGGGAATCATTTGGAATGGCCATAAGAATGTGAGATTTTTCATTAGCATCAACAAGAGTACATAAAAACCGGTTTTCATGTACTCTTGGCATCAGCGATGGCACTCCAATGCCTCCAATGCCACCATAATGTAATGCGTATGAAAAGCGTGAGCTGGTCACAGATTTACAACATACGTGATGCATCCAACATAACCGGTGTTCGGTTATCCGGTCCCCTCGCCTATCCGGATATTTTTTTGTGGAAAGCGGATGTGTGTGGTCAGGCGAGGTCTGACTGTACTACCAAGAGTAGATAAACAAGAGTGTGCAACTCCGGATCTCTCCTGCACAATCTGCAGATACCCCCGCCCACGGCGGAATTTTTTGTTGACGTCACCTTTTTTCAGAGAAACGCGGACTTTGCCGCAGAGCAGTGTGAGAGCACGTGCTGGGCACAGACATGTAGTGTAAAGCCCGGCCAAGTGCACGAGGGAAACCTCTCCAAAAGGCTCGCAGCGCGTGCGTCGTCGAAAAGATTACGTCAACAAAAAATTCCGCCGTGGGCCAACCCATCCGCGAGTTGCACACTCTTGTTTATCTACTCTTGGTACTACTCTAAAGTACGGCGAGAGTGCCCCACCAACTCGGTTTTTCGTGGTGGTGCTGTGGAAGTGGTGTCCTATCTGAAAACCATACGACACATACCTTGTACACACATTGCTAGCTGTACAGTCAATCCGTACTCAGTTTACCTTTGAGCTCCACACAAGAACATGCTTATCGTAACCTTAGTACACTAAGGTTCTCACACCGTACAAACTTTGTTGCACTCCGTCATATTATTTTCCTTTCCCTGGCTGTAAAATCAAGGTGGGGGCGCTCTCGCGGCACTTTACGGTAGAGGCTGCATGGTACAGGTGTCCAGTTCATTGTTCATCTTCTACACATATGTGGGCTGAAATTTCAAGAAGAGCAATATGTGTATCTAAATTCCATATGCAATGCTGTAGACAGCAAGCTGTTTTGGCCATACAGGTCGTCCCTCGTTTATACAATCTCTGGGACTTGAAAAATGTTATGTATTAGCGGGGTTTATGTACTAAACGAAAGTCTGCACAACTTGGTTGTGTAACAGAATTTTTCACTTTTTTCAATTTTTCTGAGTGTTTCTTGCTACCGTGAGATGCTTGGATGTGAGAGGTTTGGATATGAGAGGTTTGGATATGAGAGGTGTGTGGATATGAGAGGTGTGTGGATATGAGAGGTATGTGTGCGGATATGAGAAGCGTGTGGATATGAGAGGTCTGGATATGACAAGTCTGGATACGAGAGCTGTGCATTTCATGAGAGGTGTGTGTGTGTGTGGATAAGAGAGGTGTGTGTGTGTGTGGATAAGAGAGGTGTGTGTGATGAGACGTGTGTGTGTGTGGATATGAGAG
The DNA here is from genome assembly GCF_964019385.1 of Sycon ciliatum. NCBI lineage: Eukaryota > Metazoa > Porifera > Calcarea > Leucosolenida > Sycettidae > Sycon > Sycon ciliatum. The sequence goes on from NC_088645.1 coordinate 10,704,848, forward strand.
GTGTGTGGATAGGGGAGGTATGTGGATATGGTAGGTGTGTGGCTATGAGAGGTGTGTGGATATGAGAGGTGTGTGGATCTGAGAGGTGTGTGTGGGTTAGAGGCTCTACGGTACTTACGATAGTAATCTGGCAAACAGACAATACCATTCACGGAGTTTTGTTGGACGTGGCGAAGCGGCACAGACCAGAAGTCGCTTGGAGATTTCCTGAACTGCGCAACATAGCTCTTATCAATCCATATAGGATTGGGGAGCGTATGGCCCAGGCACTTACTGGCCTCATCGGTAAACTGTATTCTGGTGAAGGACGCAGTTGCTAGTCGCATATTGAGCCGTCTGCATGCTTTCTGAGCGCCAGCGTGTGTACTGGGTTTCTGGCTGTAATAACTCGTAACTCCTGCACAAGTACTGGCCTCTAAGATAATAAAAAAGAGATTCAAAAAGGGTTGAACAATAGGGGTCACTGCCACGCAGACGGGAGAGAAGGAACTATGCTGAACATACTGCATCACTTTGTGACTTCACATGGCTCTGGCATGGCTTGGGGGAAGAAGGCACTGGCCCGGCAGAACCAGTCCGGTTGGTCAGGCCATGGTCGGACCAACGTTTTGGCGACCAACACGTCTTTACTGCTGAGGAGGTCCTGTGTACCTGCCCTGGCAGAGACAAACTGTTTGAAAGACTGCGGTATGGCCGGACCAAACGAAAACTGCTTTCGCAGGTCCTGTAAAGATAACAATCATTTAGACTATGTCAAGTTGACGGGGAAAGCGTCAGTTCCAGTGATAGGAACAAACTATGTTTGGCATGTTTATTCTCTTGCCGTAGTCCCTAGCACTATTTCTTATCTCTATTTCTGCATGTCTCACTCCCACCGACTGGACAATAGCCAGTTGGAGAAGAAAAAACTAGAAAGAAATTTAATTGATGTAATTCTTACTCAATTGCCGGCATTCTGGAAGATTGTAGAACTGATATCCTCCACTCGGCAGTTTCCAGTATGGCAAAAGTCCATCGTCAGCCACGCAGGTAGCGCCTGGCTTGCAGTATGAATAGTATTTCGCCTTGCACTGGAATCTGAACTGCGGTCCAGTGCTCGCAGTATGGGCCACCTTTGTAATATTGAGACCATCGCGTGAGTACCCAGATGGTAACCCACTAGCTGAAATCAGAATCAGACCGGAAGGCAGACAAACAGCGGGACAGGAACATGTTTAAAAGGAAAGAAGATAACACTCTAGGAGTTGAATCTCAAACGGGGTACAAAGTTTATTAACGTTGTAACGAGAGAGAAGATCCATCATTATTTTTTTATTTCATTAATTTTTTATTTAACTCAAGAAACGATGCTACAGTAGTACTGTAGAGCAGAAAATATTCGGACGGAAATATTTTCGGACAAAGCCGAATTTCGACCTTTCGTACGGAGTTCATTTTCGTACAGTGCTGCATGCTAAATGCACGTGTTTGCATGTGGTACGCATCTATAAATTTTAGTACGGAATTCATTTTAGTGCAAAAGAGGCCGTGTACGAAATCGTACGAAAATAAAGTCCGTCCGAAAATTGGCTGCTATACTGTATGTTAAGGCTTCTCTCTTCTGTACTAGAGAAACAGAAGACGGGTGTGTGATGTTAAGGCTTCTCTCTTCTGTACTAGAGAAACAGAAGACGGGTGTGTGATGGTAGGTCGTTAAACTATGTGCGTGCCAGGAGGAACATTTGCAAAGCGTTAAGCTTTGGACTCGTCACAAGTTCAACTCTTACAGTGTGTCGTCGATAGATAATTCGCCAGTACAACCGAGTGATTTCATAACTATCACATGACCATACGGAACAGCTGTGGTGATTGCAACTGCAGCCAACCCCTGCATCTATGTACCATCTATGGAGGAAGCGGAGGATGGAACGGGCGGCGAAGGGAGCAGTGAGTCGGAGAGCGATGATGGGAGTGATCGTGAGAGTGCCGGTGAGAGTGTAAGTGTTGTGCGTAGGTTTCGTGGTAGCAAGTCTTCAGTGTACAATCATCTTCTAGCTAGTCCTGATTGTTGCATTTCGTATTCCGACTCTTCGTTCACTGTATTGTGCCGTGGTCGTCATGGTTATGGACTACAGTTAAAACTGTTGGAAGCTATCTATCAGCGTCTGTATGAGCCTAATTTGTGTGTACAGAAAGACGGTATAATTGGGTTGAAATTGTTCAAGTAACAAGTCGTGTTTGGTGCGGCCAAGCTTGGCCGTTAATATTCTAAAATGTACTGCTGTTATGTGTTATCAATTTGTCCTTCCTTCTTTCTTTCACTTGTTTGTTCATTTTTCCATTTGCAAGTTTATTGTTAGTACACGCATTCGTTACTGCTCTCGTTAAAATTGTTAAAATTCACACTTGTAAAATTCACTGCTGTTCTTCTTAGTGTTATTTCTCTAACTTAGATTTTCTATAATAGTTCAATTTTGTTTCAGTGTCCTTTAGTAAAACGACGATTCCTGATGAGTGTTGTACGAAAACTTGTTTGACTCCTTCTTTTTTCTCTACACCAGTTCTTCATATTTTCATCGTTTTATTGCACATCGTCTCCACCGTTTTACAATGCATGAATAAAGTACACAAATGTAGGTTCAGCTCGTCTTATTCATTGCGGTTAAGTATACAATAAATGAGGAGGCCGAGGGTTTATGACCAATAAAAACTATTATAAAAACCGAGGTCCCCCGAGGTTTTTATAATTAGTTTTTATTGGTCATAAACCCAAGGCCGGAGCATTTATTGTATTTAGAATCAACCAGTAAAAACTCCTACTCAATCTCCAACAACAAAATTAGCGGACAGCTGTTATTTGTGTTGCTATGACAACCCGTGTGCTGGACGAGTATTTGTTGTCATTGGTTCAATTTCTTTTAGTCTTAATAGGCTATTAGATCATTTTCCTTATTCGGTCTATTTATAACCAATTTCAAATTTTGGACTTCACGGAGAATTTCAAACTTTTTAGGAAATTAGAGGCCACATGCCACCTACTGCTCTTTTCTCTCCGAAACTCAACACTTGCAAGCCAGATATGAAAGAAAGAAAAAATCATCAGTCACACCACCGGGACTCGAACCAGGGACCTTGCTATTCGCGAGCAATGCTCTAACCAACTGAGCTACAGTATGACTCTTATCCACAGTGATGGTAAATCTATCCTTCTTCGATCAATTCATATCTGGCTTGCATCATGCTGGCAACTCACACCAATCAAGAGGGCCCTCGGCCATTCGCTTGATATCATGGGGAGCGCATCAAACTATGTCCACTGCGAGCAAATACAAATTTTCAATTTCAAATTTTGGACTTCACGGAGAATTTCAAACTTTTTAGGAAATTAGAGGCCACATGCCACCTACTGCTCTTTTCTCTCCGAAACTCAACACTTGCAAGCCAGATATGAAAGAAAGAAAAAATCATCAGTCACACCACCGGGACTCGAACCAGGGACCTTGCTATTCGCGAGCAATGCTCTAACCAACTGAGCTACAGTATGACTCTTATCCACAGTGATGGTAAATCTATCCTTCTTCGATCAATTCATATCTGGCTTGCATCATGCTGGCAACTCACACCAATCAAGAGGGCCCTCGGCCATTCGCTTGATATCATGGGGAGCGCATCAAACTATGTCCACTGCGAGCAAATACAAATTTTCAATTTCAAATTTTGGACTTCACGGAGAATTTCAAACTTTTTAGGAAATTAGAGGCCACATGCCACCTACTGCTCTTTTCTCTCCGAAACTCAACACTTGCAAGCCAGATATGAAAGAAAGAAAAAATCATCAGTCACACCACCGGGACTCGAACCAGGGACCTTGCTATTCGCGAGCAATGCTCTAACCAACTGAGCTACAGTATGACTCTTATCCACAGTGATGGTAAATCTATCCTTCTTCGATCAATTCATATCTTTTTTTTGTATTTGCTCGCAGTGGACATAGTTTGATGCGCTCCCCATGATATCAAGCGAATGGCCGAGGGCCCTCTTGATTGGTGTGAGTTGCCAGCATGATGCAAGCCAGATATGAATTGATCGAAGAAGGATAGATTTACCATCACTGTGGATAAGAGTCATACTGTAGCTCAGTTGGTTAGAGCATTGCTCGCGAATAGCAAGGTCCCTGGTTCGAGTCCCGGTGGTGTGACTGATGATTTTTTCTTTCTTTCATATCTGGCTTGCAAGTGTTGAGTTTCGGAGAGAAAAGAGCAGTAGGTGGCATGTGGCCTCTAATTTCCTAAAAAAAAATATTTATAACCAGTATCTATAATGAGAGTGTGGTCTGTCTCCATGGTTACCGGTGTTCATTTCATAACTATAGCCACTGCTCCTTGTTAGACCTTATCTGGAAGGCCCATTCTTGCATATTCCAACAGCAGCCAAGGGAGCTAGCTCTCTTGGTTATGCGGATTGGGTACGATCCTAAAAAGCTGTTTTTATGAACTGTTTTTAAGAACTGTTTTTATTGGATAGGATATGATTATGTTCAATAAACGAGGATTGTGTCAATGGGAGATTGACTTGGAGTTTTTACGAGTTGATTCTAACAAATAATAATAATAATAATAATTAAAAAGCTTACGTGGAGATAAAAATGTAATCAACGCAATAAATAGAGTAAGCTGCGCACTCAGTACAAACACCATTAGCAAAACTTGTTTTCATGTAAATAAAGAAGCTTGTTCCTAAACGTTCTCGTCGCCATCTCATCAGAGGATTACTGGCAAATCATCATTAGCTCTAAACTCAATACATGCGCACAATGCAAGTAATAATTTAGACCCTAACTAGCGCGAGAAAATGAGTAATCCTCTGATGAGATGGCGATGAAAACGTTTAGGAACAAGCTTCTTTATTTACATGAAAACAATTTTTGCTAATGGTGTTTGTACTGAGTGCGCAGCTTACTCTATTTATTGCGTTGAATAATAATAATAATTCAAAGGATCAGTTGGGGAAGTGAACTGCCTGAAAAGAGAAAAAATCGCCAGACCCACCGGGACTCGAACCCGGGACCTTGCTTGTCATGAGCAATGCTCTAACCACTGAGCTATGGGACCGGGCTGAACCTAGAAGGCGCTGACACGTTTTTCACTCCAAAGGCAGCTCACAACACATGCCACACATACTGATGGCACTTGGGTCTTTCTCCCTCCCCTAGGGGACCAACCACGGTCAGTTTCTGGACAACTGATCCTTTGAATTTGAAATTCTCCCAATCCTTTCAAACATTTATCACTCTCTTTCACTTCTGGTAGGGTCCAGAAACTGACTGTGGTTGGTCCCCTGGGGGAGGGAGAAAGACCCAAGTGCCATCAGTATGCGTGGCACGTGTTGTGAGCTGCCTTTGGAGTGAAAAACTTGTCAGCACCTTCTAGGTTCAGCCCGGTCCCATAGCTCAGTGGTTAGAGCATTGCTCATGACAAGCAAGGTCCCGGGTTCAAGTCCTGGTGGGTCTGGCGAGTTTTTTCTCTTTTCAGGCAGTTCTCTTCCGCAAATGAACCTTTGAATTTGTAGTTCTCCCACTCCTTTCAAATAACAATAATAATAATAATAATAATAATATAAAGGATTAGTTGGGGAAATGAACTGCCTGAAAAGAGAAAAAAACCGCCAGACCCACGAGGACTCGAACCTGGGACCTTGCTTGTCATGAGCAATGCTCTAACCACTGAGCTATGGGACCAGGCTGAACCTAGAAAGCGCTGACAAGTTTTTCACTCCAAAGGCAGCTCACAACATGTGCCACACATACTGATGGCACTTGGGTCTTTCTCCCTCCCCCGGGGACCAACCACGGTCAGTTTCTGGACCCTACCAGAAGTGAAAGAAAAGTGATTAATTTTTGAACGGATTGGGAGAACTTCAAATACAAATGATCAGTTGGGGTCTGGAAGGGTCCAGAAACTGACCGTAGTTGGTCCCCTGAGGGAGGGAGATAGACCCAAGTGCCATCAGTATGTGTGGCACGTGTTGTGAGCTGCCTTTGGAGTGAAAAACTTGTCAGCGCCTTCTAGGTTCAGCCTGGTCCCATAGCTCAGTGGTTAGAGCATTGCTCATGACAAGCAGGGTCCCAGGTTCGAGTCCTGGTGGGTCTGGCGGTTTTTTCTCTTTTCAGGCAGTTCATTTCCCCAACTGATCCTTTGTATTTGAAGCTCTCCCAATCCGTTCAAAATAATAATAATAATAATTTGAAAGTAGGACGGAGGCAGAAAATATTACAAAAAATGTATTATCTACGCATGCATCTACGCAAGAGTCACCACCAGCCAATTAGGACATGTGTCAAAGTATTGAACGTTTTCGTTCCCTTCTTGTCAAAATACTACAGGGAATGATGGAAATAAGCTAAAAGACTACAACTATATGGAAAAGAAGTTCAGAAATATATCACTCCAATTATGTGTAGAAGTGTGTGTGTGGGTCTTTGTTAAATCTTGCCGTGTTGGAAGCTTTGTACATACGTAAATTAGACCCTGAGCTTTGTGTTCAGAAGGAGAATGTGTTGTCTTTGCAGTTGTTTGGCACTGTTCGTCGTGAAGGTGCGAAATAGATCCCTTGATCTCTTGATATTTCTCTCTTTTTCTTTTCACCACGTTTTTGTCACTTATTGGATTTGCATGCTGTTTTCTCGATTCTTCACATCTTTTTTTTCGTGTCACTTTTACACATAATTGGAGTGATATATTTCTGAACTTCTTTTCCATATAGTTGTAGTCTTTTAGCTTATTTCCATCATTCCCTGTAGTATTTTGACAAGAAGGGAACGAAAACGTTCAATACTTTGACACATGTCCTATACTTTGAAACATGTCCTAATTGGCTGGTGGTGACTCTTGCGTAGATGCATGCGTAGATAATACATTTTTTGTAATAATAATAATAATAATAACAGTGATGGAGAGTTATTCTTAGCTCGTATCCATGTGTCCTTTTCCTTTCTACATTAATAATAATAAACTTCATTTTGCTTCCGCTTCGGTTGTTCCCTTTAAAGATAGCACTGACTAGAGGTCACCAATACTGGTCAGTTCTGGAAGCTCCCAGCTACTGAAAGTTCGCCACGCCAATCGAAAGTCGCGTGAATGAGTCTCCCCTCTACTGACAAAAGACGGTGGCCGCTGCAATTTCAATCATCTACATAGAGTTCCAAACCAGAGTATGCTTACCAATGCAGAACTCTTCAGGCGGGGTGGCGCGCGTGATGACCCAGCCATAGGCACCATGTAAGTCAGTACAAATTGCTACTGGGACCCGTGCATGTGAGTTTGCAAAGTATCCAGAGTCGCACTTTAGCGGACTGGTCCGGCCATAGTGTATTGACGGAAACGTTCCATTCATGAAACGGTAGTCGTTGCATACTATTAGCAAACCAGAAAGACGAACAAGTCAAGGGCGCACACACACACATACACACACACACAATCTGACCATTAATTTTGACGCCCATCGCCTGAGGCGATGATAGCGATGCTACAGCAGAAGCCATGGCAACTTGTGCTGGGATTGCAGCATTCAACAGCTTGCAAGACTGAAAAATTGACCCCCACTATTCAGCCTGATCTACACCACACAGCTATGAAGTGGCTTTTCTGGCTAGTGAATCCCTACTTTTTGGTCTTTTTCCTTTTTTGTCCCGCATGCACTGGCTGTTGGTAACCAACCAAGAGAAAGAAAGAAAAGTCAGGAGAAGTCTGAGAAAGAGAAGAAAGACGTGTGTGACCATAATCGTCGGGAATCGAACCCGCAACCTCTCAATTGGAACTCGCTGCACATACCACTGCACCATATGGGACACACACACACACATCCACACCTAGCGATACTGCAGTGTATTCCGTGAAAGCCTGCCTGACATAAGTAGAAACATCTTTTGATCTAGAAAAGCGATCCTGTCAGCTTTTCTATTATTGTGTTCACAATGTAAAGGCTAATGACACCGCTTTTGAGACAAGTTGTCTACGTAAGTTTCTAGGAAAGGTGTGTGGTATCTGGACCAGGGAGCTACTCCATGGCTCCATGGCTCCTACCATCGCGTGGCCGGCCGGCCGCGTGCGTGTGCATAGCAGACATTTGTTGCAGCCTTTTCGTCTGTGCGTGCACGGGGAACTTCCTGCTTTGGAACTGCTTCTTGCATGAGCTGTCTTGCGTAGGGTTGGTGCAGTACAAGTACATGTACAAGTGTCAGACTAAGGCTGTGTTTACATGAGGCGTTTCAACCCACGTTGAGTTCGACCCGGGTCAGATTTCAACCCGCCATGTGCACAAAGTGAATGGCGCGTTTACATGACGCATTGCGCTTGACCCGGGTTGAAATTTCGCCCCGGGTTGATTTCAACCCTCCCCCCAAGGGGAGGGTTGAAACCAACCCGGGTCAAGAAAATCGTACAAACGTACTTCTGTGCGTATCTCGCGCCAGGTTTGAACAGCACTGCAGATGCAAATTTCGCGCGAACGGTTTCACGTGACCATGCAGGACTGTAGAAGTGGATTTTGGCCGCATATCAGTATTTGACCCGGGTCAACTGTCTTCATGTAAACGCTCACCTCTTTTGTCTATCGTACAGACTTTCAACCCGGGCTGAACTCGACCCGGGTTGAAATTTCTCATGTAAACACAGCCTAAACAAGTGTTTGAAAGCGGTATTTAGTAATAGTAGTAGTAGTAGTAGTAGTAGTAGTAGTAGTAGTAGTAGTAGTAGTAGTAGTAGTAGTAGTAGTAGTAGTAGTAGTAGTAGTAGTAGTAGTGGTAGTGGTAGTGGTAGTGGTAGTGGTAGTGGTAGTGGCAGCGGTAGCGGTAGCGGCAGCGGCAGGAGTAGCAGTAGCAGTAGCAGCAGCAGCAGCAGCAGCAGCAGCAGCAGCAGCAGCAGCAGCAGCAGCAGCAGCAGCAGCAGCAGCAGCAGCAGCAGCAGCAGCAGTAGCAGTAGCAGTAGCAGTAGCAGTAGCAGTAGCAGTAGCAGTAGCAGTAGCAGTAGCAGTAGCAGTAGCAGTAGCAGTAGCAGTAGCAGTAGTAGTAGTAGTAGTAGTAGTAGTAGTAGTTGTAGCAGCAGCAGCAGCAGCAGCAGCAGCAGCAGCAGTAGTAGTAGTAGATTTTATTCCCGTAGCTATGCAGAAGACGTTACTTCAGTAACGTCTGGCGCTAGCCAGGGTCCACACAGCTATAATTTGGTATTTGTTTGCTTGTGTGTTTGTTTCTTTGTGTCACGCCTGGCGCTATCCGTATCTGACGGCAAAAAAGCATAGGATGTTATAAATTTTTCAATTCTCCTTTTTTTTCAGGCATATCCTGGGATTCGAACCCGCACTATCGCCCTACATGTATTCCCCCATACACTTCGCATTCATACCCATTCTTCCAAGTTGCTTCACGTTCTTATCTTGCGTTTGAAAGCCCTATTTGAATATTGCGGGCAGCTAGACGGTGTGGTATTACCCTCGATCGTACCTGTCCCGTACCTATCCCCTACCGTACCGTGCCATCAAAGACGGCTGGCCACAATGCATATTCAAATAGGGCTTTCTTTTTTGCGAGATCACAATCGGCACAATGCGAAACAACTTGGAAGAATTAGTATGTATGCGAAGTGTATCGGGGTATGCATGCAGGGCGCGCGATAGTGCGGGTTCAAATCCCAGGTTAAAAAAAAAGGATTTTTTTAAAGAATTTATAACATCCCTATGCTTTTTTTTGTCTAGGTCATCAAGGCAAAAAAGCATAGCGTAGGGCCCTGAGCTTCCTAGCTCTCTCGTTATTTTACTAGGGGAGTCCCAATAGGCGTTGCCTTTTTACTGGGAACCCTAGGTGAATTTTTATCATGTTTACATACAGAGTAAGAGACGGGGCCTGACGGCAGTCAGTGGGAAGAGCCTTCCATCTGTCTGCCGCCAGGAAAGAAAAAGAACGCATGCCATATTGCGTAGAAACAGGCGGAAGAACTAATGCACGCTGTGCCTGGCCGCTCGTGCGAGCCTGGTGTCCAGGCACAGCAGCCCTAAGCTGGAACAAGGATTGGAGAAGGGGACTAGCAAGATGTGGGGTGAAGCAGCGGTACACGAAAATATAGATTTTAAGAATTATGCGCTGTTCAAAAGAATAGAGATGATATTTGCGGAGAACAATTTCAGTAGACATCATACGGTCAAACCCAAAAACTTTCTTCATTGCTATGTGACTGACCGTCACGATCTTATTGAACAGGGTGGCGCTGAAACAGTGCAGATAAGCGTTACTGGCATAGTCGAGAGTCAATTGCACAATGGATAAATAGAACGTCCTCTTCGCTTCAGGTGTTAGGTTTTTCGGCCATGACTGAAGGCGGCAATCTTGAACACCGCACCGCAGACCTTCTCGACTTGCGGCTGGAAGGTGAGATGCTCGTCGATGAGTAGTCCGAGATACTTCACGGGGTGAAAGGCTCGCCTTTACAAACTAGGGGGATTGGTAGATGCGGCACAGGTTGGCGTGGGCGCCGAAGGACCAGGAACTGCGTCTTGTCAGGGTTCATGAGAAGTCCTTTGTCATCTAGGTAGAGCTCCAGAGCGCTAAGGTCATCCTGAAGCTTTCGCAGCATGACAGAGAGGTCCGTTCCAATGATGAAAAAGGCGATGTCGTCGGCATAGAGCTGAGAAATACTGTTCCGAACAATCTGTGGAACCTTGCGGATGTAGATGCAAAAGAGGAGGGGGCCAAGGGCGGACCCTTGCGGAACTCCCCTGGTGCAGGGCACAGTCCCACCATGCTCCCCATTGACCATGACTTGTTGACTTCGGGAGGACAGATAGTCCGCAAACCACTTCAGCACCGAGCCGCCTAGGCCGAAGTCAGCCAGCTCGTTGACCAGTTGCTGATGCTGTACACGTTCGAAAGCCTTGCTCATATCTTCGAACAGTATCGCGCATCGCTGGCCATTGTCCAGTGCTCTTGTCCACCTATCTATGGAAACAGCGAGGGCATCTTCGCAACTGTGCTTTGGACGGTACGCAAACTGCTCCAGTGGCAAGGCAGACAGCTCTGGGTGGTCACGGAAGAATTCATTAATCTGCTGGTGGACAACCTTCTCCAATATCTTGGAGGCAACAGGCAGCAGAGATATTGGCCGGTAGTTGGTGGCTGCAAGTTTGTCTCCAGACTTGAAGAGTGGGCACACGTGTGCATGCTTGTAAGAGGCTGGAAAAACGCCAGAAAGTAGGGACTGATTGATTATGGATGTTAGTGAGGCCGTGATAGTTGCTTTGCATGACTTTAAGATGCAGGGAGGAATGCCATCCGAACCCGCGGCCTTGTGGGAGCTGAGAGTAGTCAGTAGAGCCTCAACTGTTTCAGTGTTGACCAAGGTGAAGTCAGTCAGGGTGCTAGATGCTGTCGGATCCCTGTCGGCCGGTATCTGCAACACTCCTGGCCTGGCTGGGTCGTGGACAACTGCCGCATATGTTGCAGTGAGTGCTGGAAGTGGCGCTGCAGGGGATTGGATTGTCAAGTGTTGTGATGATGGTGAGGTTTTGTGCGAAATTTATATTTTCGGCAAACACATTTCGTTAATTTTTTACTTTTTAGACGGAGTCCAAGGCAGTTTGGAAGCAATTTTATAAATTTTCTTTAGGGGAAGGACCCAGGACTAGAACACGATAACGTTTTTTTGAAAACTTCCATAAAGCAGTTTTTGTTGCTATAATTACAATGGGGTTTTGAGGGAACTTGAGTACTGTCCTATGTGTTTTGATGTTACAGGAATACTTTCGTTCTCATCGACTACAACTATGAGTGGTAAGGATCTTCCATTCAAAACCTTATGGAACATACAAAGTCAGATCTTAACTGGTGGGGTGTCCGGGGGGTGTGTGGGGGAGGGGGGAGGGGAGGGGGGAGGGGGGGATGTACAGAGTTTCATCCACTTCTGCATCTTAAGTGTGTAAAACAAAATATTAATTATATTTAATAATTATATTTAAACGGCCGTGAACCTATGGAGGAGCACCATGTCAGTGATCGAGTGGTTCAAGGAGATACCCGACAAACAGCGCCACACGTTCCTATGCTTTGACGTGGTAGAATTCTACCCGTCAATTGGTGAGCAGCTCCTCCGTCAGGCCTTATCGTTCGCGGAGCAATTCACCACGATCGAGCCGCGTGAAATGGACATCATCTTTCACGCCCGGAAATCGCTCCTATTCCACGATGGCCGCCCCTGGATGAAGGACAAGGGCGACATGTTCGACGTAACAATGGGAAGTTACGATGGCGCCGAGACGTGCGAACTTGTGGGAGCCTTTCTTCTCAACCAGCTCTCAAGCCTCGTCGATAGATCCGCTATCGGCCTCTACAGAGACGATGGACTGGCCGCCCTCAAGGACACCAGCCCACAGGCCGCAGACCGCCTCAGAAAAAAGTTGACGGAAATCTTCAAGCGCTTCGACCTCAAAATTACCATCGAAGCGAACTTGAAGGTGGTGGATTTCCTGGATGTCACCATGAACCTGGACACCGGGAAATTTCAACCCTTTCGAAAACCAAATGACAACCCGCTCTACGTCAGCAAGCAGTCCAACCACCCGCCTGGGATCACCAACAACATCCCTGCTGCTGTCAACAAGCGCCTTTCCGCTATATCGAGCGACGCGGAGGCATTCAACCATGCAGCCCCCGTGTACCAGACCGCATTAAAGGCCAGTGGATACACCAAAGTGCTGAGCTTTCAGCCCGAGGCACATGAGCACATGGGCAGGAAGAACCGCAGCCGGAAGATCATATGGTTCAACCCTCCCTACTCCAAAAACGTTAGCACAAACGTCGCTGGTAGGTTCCTGAGCCTTGTCTCCAGGCACTTCCCGAAAACATCCAAGCTCGGGAAGATTTTCAACCGTAACACTCTGAAAGTGAGCTACAGTTGCATGCCCAACATGGGAGCGGTCATCAGCAGCCACAACAAGAGCAACCTCCGAGAGCCAGAACAAACCAAGGCATGCACCTGTAGAATCAAGGAATCCTGCCCGCTGCGCGGAGAGTGCCAGACGAAGGAGATTGTGTATGAGGCCACTGCAGAATCTACCAGCAAGATTTACATCGGCCTATCAGAGACACCTTTCAAAGCCCGTCACGCCAACCACCTGACCTCCATGCGTCATGAGAAATACAAAAACAGCACTGAGCTCGCAAAACACGTATGGGAGCTGAAGAGCGAGGGAAAGCCGTTGACCATTACATGGAAGGTGCGGGAGAAGAGCCGATCATACAGATGTGAGTCAAAAAAATGCAATCTTTGTACCGCGGAAAAATTCCACATCCTGACTACACCCAAGAAGCTCCTACTCAACAAGCGGTCTGAGATGGTCTCGAAATGCAGGCACGAGAATAAGTTCCGCCTCGCAAATTTCACACCTATCAAATGAACTGACCAAGTACTGTACTGCACTTTGCCTGAGCACGCATTATTATTAATAACAAAATCCCTTGGCCTGTAGTCGGCGATGCCACTCTGCTCACGCCTGCCCGTCACCAAACGACTCCCTACTTGTAGCGATCTCACTGGCCCATTGCCCGCCACCCTCCTGGCACCTCCACCCATCTGCTGTACACTGCCTCCCCATCGCCTCTTTCCGCGCTTTCATGCTCACACCTGCCTGTTGCCCGCCACCATCCTGGCACTTCCCCCTGTCGCGCCTTGGCCCGCGCCAGCTTTCTCCCCATACCTCACACCAGATTTAGCGCTAAATTTGTTTATGCTTGTGGCTCTATGTTTATAAGCATACTGTTGGGTAGACCCGAGTATCAGTTGTCTGATGATTGCCTAGCGGCATGAAACTCAGAGTTACAACCAACCTGAACGTCCTCCGCTGAGTCTGCTATGTAATTATATTTAATTATAATTATATTTTAATTAACTTGTTGATACCACTTACCGACGAAAAACTCAGGAAGGTACCCACCTGTACATGGTGACAACGAAGAAAACGAGAATGAAGAGGTGTTAGAAAGTCTCCTTTTCCAATGCCGTGCTGCTTGATCTGTTTACAACACTTGTAACCAAAACATGGTATCATTTTCTACGCCTAGCAATTCTTGCCATTTCGTCCTGGAAATTGAAGTTATCGTGTGTATGTGCGCGCGGGCGTGTGTGTGTGTGTTAAAGTCACTGTTTGTGTGTTTGTGTGTGTGTGTGTGTGCACGCGAGCGCGCGTGTGTGTGTGTGTGTGTGTGTGTGTGTGTGTGTGAGTGTGTGTGTGTGTGAGTGTGCGTGTGTGTGTGTGCGTGTGTGTGTGTGTGTGTGTGACTGTGTGACATTGGAGGTGACGAAAAAGACGCGACATTCCAACAGTCAGCAATCGGCTATCAAGAGTCATCTGTCCATTAGTGATAGTTGTCGTGAGTTGTACAGAGATGTTTTCTCAGTTTTTGGCCGGTGGCAGATCTGTATTACATTTGTCTGTTTTGAAAGCGTTATAATTATACTGTAAAGCGCGAAATTTTCGCGGCGTTTTTAGTTCGCGTTTTCAGAATCCGGACAGGTTTGCGAGGTTTTAATTTTGCGATTGCAGAATGGCATTCTTGCTAAACCTGTGGCATTCTTGCTAAACCTTTCATGGATCTCCTTTTCGCGCTGTCTAAATTTCGCGATTTCCACGCGGTCGCGAATTTCGCAGAAATTAGACCATGGCAATAATTTCACGGTTTACAGTAGGGAGTACGTTGTCCCCTGAACTATGTGTTAAGAAGGAAAATGTTTTATCGCTTCAGTTATTTGGCGGTAATCCTCGTGAAAGTGTCAGGAATGCTTCTTCTCATTGATGTTTTCATTATGTTCTAGTCATTTCTTCACCTTCACCCTGTTGTTGACTTGTTCACCTGAGTTTTATTTTTTCCACACATATAGCGTGAGTGCTCAATCTATGCTTTTGCTGTACTGTAAGACATGTTATTATAGCGAGTCGCAAATTTAACGATTGTCCAAAATTCATGGGTTAACAAGAAGATATGCTAACGATCCTGTAGTATTCCGCCATATCCACACACAGCATAATATATGAAGCCACACGGCCTAAACGAATCTTATTATAACGAAGAAATGTCATCCGTTAAAACGTTAGATTTACTTCCTCGTTATATATATGCATGTCTTACAGTATAAGGGCCCTTACACACTACGTAGAAAACCGCTTTTTTGTTGCGTTCCTGTAAAAGTTGCCATGTCGACTGACGTCATATGGCACGAAATCTAAAAAGTTGCGTAAACGTTTTACTCAGATCTCGGACGGGTGTAGAAGGCTGCTTTTTACTACCTCCGACAAGCGAAACTTGGCGCGTTTTTTACTTCAAATTACACGAAATAACTCACACTTTTCAATCAAGACTAATGATTGACTCACCACAAAATATTACTTTGCATTGCTCAACAAGGATATAAGAGACATCAGTTAGGCTGAATCACTCTCCTCTGATTCAGAGATCGCAGTTTCTTCGGGAGAGGAATTGTCCCTGTTTTGAGACGAAAGAGCGACTAGAGCAGATTCAGTTGCAGCAAGTATCTCTGTTGTGATCGCTCTGGAAATCTCGATGTCGCTCCTGTGGTTGAGCCACGGTGTCCAGGGTCGTCATTTCCGCCGCCACTATCTAGGTTGACGTGGTAAGAACTCTGCAGCACCTCCACACGCGCCTTGACTGCAACATGTTTGCCGGGTATTCTCTCCTACTGTCCAAAATTGCAGGCAGCAATTCCTGGCGCTTTTCCTTTGCCACCAGAGACGCATCGCTCTGAAGGCTATTGAAAGACGCTAGGATTATTTGGCATGGATGTATGTACTCTGTGCTGTCTGAGTGATCAAGTGAAGGGAGAGAACTTCTTGGTTTTGCATTGAAACGCGAAATCACGACGATTCTCCTTCGCAGAATGGAGGCGCTTCGCGCGCGCACTGTTGTGCTGGTACACGAGAGACTGGCCTGCTTCTGACTAGTCGAGCCATGTGCCACTCACCAGCTCGTCGCTTGGCTTCCTGCACCCGGTTGCATGGAGGGTACAAGTAGGTCGCGTACCTCACAGCCTTGTGAAGTAACTTGTGGTACTAACACAAATAAAAATCAAAAAACGCGCCAAGTTTCGCTTGTCGGAGGTAGTAGCTTTTTAGCTTTTATGCCTTCCCGCGCTTTCGGACTTCAACTTCTTGTTGGTGTTTTTGCTGTTTGATGCTGTGTGGATTTCCGTGTTTCAATTTCAGCTGTCCATTGGATTTTTCGCCTGCTTCTGAAATTCTCGTACTTGAACTCGTGTTGTTCAAGCCGTAGTAGACTCGAACTTGTTTGCTCGCTGAGCGCGACACGATGCCGAAAATCCAGTGCTCAGAAGAAATGGAGGTGAAGCTCATGGAGCTGTGGGCGATATATCAAAAAAACAAGGCATTCCAAACTCGTTCTCAGGGTGAGCTGTCCACAAGTTGCGACCAATTCTGTATTTGACGGTACCATTCCGCAACAGCATGCTGAGCATCGTCGTCACCATGAAATTTGAGCAACTGTGATCAGTCATCTAGAAAATATCAAGAACAGGACCGACATCAGACGACTTCACTAGCTTCTGCAGGTCCTGCAATGTCATGTCGGCAACAATTTTACGTCGCCGCTTTCTCCTTGCCGGAGTCAACCTGAGCTCCATGGGCATGGCTCCAACACAAGATGCAGAACGAAATCAAAGAAGCACACACAGCACTCGTTCTGAGAGCAGAAATTTTCATCCGAACTGCACTACATGTACATGTACGTAAAAAGCAGATCACTTGTCAGTGTGCAACTGCACTTGATCAGGCTGGCGCATACGCAACGTTAGTTGCGTTTTACATGTACGTAGTGTGTAAGGGCCCTTAGTTGCTGTATTTGACATTTTTCCATTATTCCCTGTATTTACCCATGATGAGAAGGGAACGAAAACGTTCGGTTACTAAATTGGCTTACCTGACTGTGTGTATTGGGTCGGTGCTGACACCTTTCCTTCGAAATGTTATAAATGTAATAATGCTTTTAATTTTCAGGAAGAAAGGAATTCTATTGTAATAGTACATAGTACATTGTATGTGTAACTTTATTAGGATGACCCAAAGGCAAATCGCCTATCGATGGGCTCGCCGCGCTGAATGGTTGTGGTATGACAAAGCAAAGAGGAAACCATTGTGTGTGTGGGGAGGGGAGGGGAGGGGGGGGGGGGAGTTTTGAACTATGCACAGTGAAGGGATTATTGTATGTACATGACCAAGGATAGGGTATACCGGACAAAATTGCCATTTTTGTGAGCAATGGATTGGGAAGTCGAACAGTATTGTGACACATACCAGTATGCTCTTTATAATGGACATTACTTCTCTACAAACAGAAGTTTCCGCTGTCACTTGTAGTATGTTTAACAAGTTCTTTGCCTGAGAATATTACAGTTTGAAAGTCCCACTATTTGGTCTCAGATTTTCCTTCTTTCATTTCAAGTTGAGGAGAAAGTTCTAAGTCTTTAAGGTGGCTCATACCTAAATCGAAAACGAGTCCTTTGAGCATCCTTCTGGGCAGGTTTGGAGTAGAAATATGTTTGCCTCTCGCGGGTTCGGGCTTCCCCGGTGAAAACGTGTTCTTCTTTTTCGGTAGTGGTTTTGACAAGATATGCTTCTATAATGGACTCCAAAGTTTGTTCGGGTGGTAACAGAAACATGAAACTTGGCAGGCACTTGTGCATCAATCAAAGGAACATTCGTACTAAATTTTAAGGAAATCCATTTAGGCGGTTTCAATTTTCTTGAGGGCAGTAATGTGTAAATTTAATTTACCCCCAATCGACAAATTGAGAGGACTTGAGAAAGTATGCTTCTGGTAGCTGCAGGGGGCTATAACTTTGCAGACGCTTTCCATCTAAGTATACCTCAGCAAAATTGGAATTAAATCTAACGGGCCATTATGTTTGACTATAATAATAATGTGGAAAGGAAGAGGACATCTGGATACGAATTAAGAGTAACTCTCCGTCACTGTAACTTGATACTATACAGTCAGAAAGTACAATACCTAGCCACAAAACTGACAATATAATTATAGTATCCAGATATGAGCCCGAGCGCGCTAAAACATGACCACAGCTTTTTTTGAAAAAGTCGAGATAATCGCGATTTGAATTCCGCGGCAAAAAATACGAAGTGCAGTGCAACGCGAGTCGCTGTTGTTGTTTTACTCGGTCGACTGGATCTGTTCCGGATGCAATTCTTTGTTGCAAGTAAGTTTATTTGTTAGAGTTTGTATTCCATGTTGCGCTGAGTCGCCTAAAACTGATCGTCATCGATGTATCGACAGAAGAGCCTAGTTGTAGTAATGTACTGCGGAGCGGAAGAAGACGACATCATCGCACTCCATGCGCAGGATAAAATATTTTGAGGATTCGAGTCGGAAACAGAAGGAAGACGATGATGGCTACAGCGACGAGTCATTTGAGGGCAACACTTTCATCGAGCGTAAAAAGAATTGATGCTGGTAGTCCCACGATCTGCAGTGACGAGGAATTCTACTCTGATGACAACCTGGCAAGCGATTGGCATCGACACTGACTTGGGAGGTGAGTCGGCCGATGATTTGGCCAGAATGGACATCGCTGCACATATCCGGGACAATGCCAGTATTGGTTGCAAGTGCAAAAACAATCACTGGACTCTGCTGCTACCTCAACTTGCTCAAGTCGATAATTTTGAGTACCCTTATGCGGAACATCGCTAGCACGAGCAGTAGGCAGCGAAAGCAGTACTCTCTGGTGAGCGGAGAAAACCGTGTGCAGATGGGCTTTGGTGTTGGGAATATGAGTGCGACGTCGAGTATGTTGAGGAAGACTGTGTGTAGTGGTGTATACTGTATATCTGAAAGTACAGGTGGAGTGTGATGGAGAGGACGTGGAGTGCCAACTTCTTCCGCCATCTTATTAGTCTGATGTTGACCGTGTTTTCGCTGGCGGTTCTCCAGTGGTGCTCCAAACAGGAGGTATTTCGGACACCCAGCTCAGCTGCCTATACACAATTTGGATGTGGCTGAGTACCTGTCAGCTCATGCTATAAGACCCTGGACAGAGGAACTGACCCGGAAAGGATGAACCCAGGGGCATATCAATTGTGTGCAAAAATGACAATCCCATTGCTGTACATAGAATTTCACCATTTCAACAGTGCTGCATATAATACCATTGTAGCAACACTTAGACATGTCGGATCAATCCAAAACTTTCAGACAGTGAACATTAGGTGTGTTAGATCATTTTTGAACAAAAACTGAAAATCGAATTTTTGGTCTGTGGTCATGTTTTGGCGTGCTCTGGCTCATATAAAGTATCCAGTTACAGTGATGGAGAGTTACTCTTAAATCGTATCCAGATGTCCTCTTCCTTTCCACATTTATTTATGGCTCAACATCCGAGTTTCAAATATAATAGTAATAATAATAATAATCAGGAAATTAGAGGCCACATGCCACGTACTGCTCTTTTCTCTCCGAAACTCAACACTTGCAAGGCAGATATGAAAGAAAGAAAAAATCATCAGTCACACCACCGGGACTCGAACCAGGGACCTTGCTATTCGCGAGCAATGCTCTAACCAACTGAGCTACAGTATGACTCTTATCCACAGTGATGGCAAATCTATCCTTCTTCGATCAATCAATATCTGGCCTGCATCATACTGGCAACTCACACCCGGTGGTGTGACTGATGATTTTTACTTTCTTTCATATCTGCCTTGCAAGTGTTGAGTTTCGGAGAGAAAAGAGCAGTACGTGGCATGTGGCCTCTAATTTCCTAACACTTTAAAACAATTCTCCGTGAAGTCCAAATTTGAAATTAATATTAATAATAATAATAACTTTATTAGGATGACCCAAAGGCTGACCGTCTATTGTGCTATAATGTTTTGGTCTACCGCACAAGTCAGCCAATATTGGATTCAGTAAACCTGTCCCTGTGGAAATTTGCGGAAAAACTCTCAAAAACTTGCGCAAGAAATTACAGCAGAAAACAACAAAAAATGCAACGAAAAGTGCGGAACGATGCAGAACTTGCCAGGAATTCGCGGAAATATTTACAGAAAATTGCAGATTTGAGCCAAATCACGCAATTTGTTGCATCGTATATCTACTCGGGAGTAGTACGAGTGCAAAAAACCTACAGGATCATGGAAAGCACTGCGTGAAAAGTGCAGAAAGAGTGAGATATAGTGCAGAAAACAACAAAAAACGCGGGAAATCCCGGATTTTGCTGAAAACCGCGGGTTTGGGCGAAAATCGCGAAATTTGTTGCATCCGTGGAATCGCGATTTCCTGGAGGGACAGGTAAACCGTGCTCCTAGGTACTTCACATCGATTCAATGTCAAATATCTAATGTTTAGCATATGGACCACGCACATAGCTGGCTGTACCTCTTGAAGAAATTAAGAAAATCTATCAGGCCAATTTCGGAAAGCACCCCGCGGAGTACCGATATTTGCGTTCCAAACCTAAAGAGATTGTTAGTGTGGGTAGCCAAGATCCCTGAAAATAAAGCCCTTTCGCCCTATTTGGCTTGGCTCGACTGCAGAAATCACCACTCAGATACCTGAAGGGAACACTACAACATTTAGTCTGAACACTACAATAGTAGAGGAAAAATACTGGGATGTGTTTTTGTGCAAAATGCTCCAAAATAACGGAAATGTTAAATCGGGTTAAAACTGTGAAGAAGTGTTTTTTCCCGTTTGTGTCTTTCCCTCAAAGCTGTGACAGTGCTTCAATCCTTCTCATTTTTCGGGATGGACAATATTTTGGTAGGATTGAAGCTGTGCCATTTTGAACAAAATCGATCGGGCTCATGCAACCACGCGGTTCCGAAGAATGACAGACTTATACACTGCACTTACCTGGTGGCGTACTATCTGTGAATGTACCATGAAGGAGCTTCTCTGAAAAAGAAAAAGAGCAAAACATACAACTTCCACTATGAAGAGATCGTCATTATTGTCAATTACCAAAGCATAAGAAATCGGCAGTCAGGAAAATGCAAGGTGAAAAGTTGAATGAAAATTGGAAAATTGATCGCGCAGAAGAACACGTTTGTTGAGTTCCTTGCTATGGTGAAGGTTTCAGAAAATAATGCCACAGCCGTCAAGGAGTTGGAAAGTTGGCCCGGCCTCAGGTCTTTTCTATGATGTAGGCATGTCCGAGGTCTTTAGAAGGCGGCCGCTGGTTTGCTGTAACTTTCAGCTTTTTCGCTGTTTCAAGCACAGGCCGATCACTTCACCTGAAAAGCAGGAAAAGGTCGGGTTCCCTGCCATGATTAGTGCTGCACCCAGCTTGTTTTGTGTGAAAGTATATTATACAAGCAGCACCAACGGCCGGCGTTGCCTGGCCGAATGTGGCATGCGGGTGAAGCAAGTACATGAACAGCACACGTGCTCAGCACGTGGTGGTGGCCAGACCGCTGAAGTCCTGGTGAGCTTGAGGGAGGTTCTTCAACGTTGGAAGGAGAAGGAGGGACGTCTGTTACGCCTTCGGGAGGCTGGTCAGGGTTGTCCATCACCTGGCGGCGGATGAAGCGGCTCAAAAAATTCATAAAATGACGAACAAAAGTGCGATGCGCTCTTCACTGCAGATCAGATGCAGAGTGTAGTCAGTGCAGATCTTTTGTATCCTTTTGTTGCAGATGTTTCTATTTGCAGAGAACGGTTCACGTGGTCCGCAGCGCTTGTGCGGCTGCTAGTGCTACCTATGGCCTAGACTAGGTATAGATGGCTACATGATTCGCACGCTTCGCGTGCTCAGTGCTTCTGCGCGCGGCTGCTACTGCACTCGTACTGATCGTGTCTGCTACCACCTACACTGTTTGCACGCTTCGCGTGCTCAGCACGTGGTGGTGGCTACACGATTCGCACGCTTCGCGTGCTCAGTGCTTCTGTGGCTGCTTCCGCTAGCTACACGATTCGCAGTGCTTCTGCGGCTGCTAGCTACACTGTGCTACACTGTTCGCACGCTTCGCGTGCTCATGGCAGTGCTGCTCCGCAGCGCTTCAGCGTGACACAAAAACACACGTCACAGATGCCTCTTCTTTATAAGGAGCGTGACACACACACACACACACACAGACACACGTCACAGGTGCCTCTTCTTTATAAGTAAAGATTATTAGGGAGGTTCCGGAGTACGATTTTTCGTGCCAAAATCCGTGGAGGCTCTACGGATTTGTTATACGTCGTTTTCGAGCAGTGAAAAGTTCCGGGGTACGGAACTTATGTGTTTGCCGTCATTGCCTAGGTTACGATCGCAAACACGTCACATTCCCGCGCTTGGCCTTTTTATTTTGAAAATAGGTACGGAAATCAAAATTTCCCGCAAAAAATCAATGTTTCTCGTACCAAATTTGTACGCGAAAAATCTTTCTGCACCCGATGACGCAAAATCTCCATACAAACCATGGTTCGTATGAAAGCCAGTCCGCATGGATTCTCCGTGCCGAAAAATCGTATGGAGCACGCCTGGAAAAAAATCCGTAGCGCCCCTACGGATTTTGGCACGGAAAATAGTACCCCGGAACCTCTCTAATATCATTCGTATATTATAATACTTAAAAAAAGGACACACTTCAGGCTCATTACGAACATCATGAAAGTTTTTGTCTTCAGAAGTATACTAATGAGCCTGAAGTGTGTCCTTTTTATGAGTATTATCGCATTTTTGTCTCAGAGGAAACTGTATTCTTATAAGTATTACAAAATAATTGAGAGGCTTTGAATCGTTTTTATCAAAATCTAAATATTTGCCGGGTTGGAAGGTGGGAATGGAAAGGAGACCCGCTAAAATCATTTCGTCACTTTTCGAACAATGGCCACAAATGGATAATATTTGTACTGTTGATTGTGTTTTGCTTTCTTTGTCGTATTCCGTTCCCTTTCGCCTTGTTTCTCCTTGGCGATGTCCAGTGCTTGCCGCATCCATATTCGCATGTACCACCGACGCCACAGACTCAGCCACAGCACTGCTGATGACGGATGCAGTTGGCGGTTCCGGGGGAGGCAACGGCAACAACGCCGGGGGGTGGGGGCATCACCTCATCGCAGCATCCACTTTGGTCTTGAGCTGGATGTTGTTGTGGCGTGCGCACTTGTGTTGTCATGGTGCATTGTGTCTTGTTAACAATGTGCAGATTCTCCGTATCCAAGGCTCTCGACCCGGGTAATGGAGGCGCTCTTGCCGATGGCGGTAATTGTACTAACGACGGCTGTGGCCGAGGGTTCTTAGGTGGCCTGCGGCGTTTGGGCTGCAGCGCCCGTGCCGAGCCAGTCAGCATGTGCAGTGGGACATGCTGACTGAAAACAACAAAATCAACATTCAACGACCTAGATGACCAAAGGCTAATTATTCAAGGATTATTACAAGAAGAAAAGAGGACCAAAGAGCTACAGGTTATGCTATAGTGACCACTACGAGTTATTACAGCACCGGATGCCAAGCACCAGCGAAGACACGGGAAAACAGGACTTAACAACAACAGGAACAACAACATTCGTAATAATTGACCATCAAGATTAAAGAAGGAGTCAGTGAACAGAGGCTAAGGAACATGAAGCGAGTCTGGGAGTGATCAACATTGATGAGGAGAATGACACAGAAGATGACACTGAGGATGAGATGAGAGATGAGATGGAGGACGAGGTTGCGGTTCATGGAGAGAAAGAATCGGATGGAGATTGTGATCGTAAGAAGTCTGCTGTTTTTCTTCATTAATTTGTTGTCTCACCCTAATTGTCTCCAGGTTTATGATGATTTTAGTTTTTCTGTTGTGTGTCGTACACGGTATGCTAGTCAGGTGGAAGTGCTTGGGGCTGATTGTACCCGTCAAGTTGTACAAACCTGATCTTTGTAAGCAGAAGAAACATGTATTTGATTTTTAATTATAGGTTAGTGCATGGCAGGGAGGGCCTCATGGCTTGTTAGTGCCCCACAGGTTAGCCTGAGGGCTGTAGGCCCAAGGTCACACCTGAAGAGTACAAACAAGCCATAAAGCCCTCCCTGCCATGCACTAACTATTTTAGAACGAGGTTACATGTATCATCTTGCATTATGCTTGTGCACCCCTATATTGGGTAGTTGTGTGGTTTATGTGCAGAGAGAAAAGGAGAATAGAAGCAAATGAAATGCTGGGTTGTTATTGCAAGCTTCAGTCTTATTCATAGCTTGTGGAGCTTTATATAGGGTTTCTCGCCAGCTGTTCACAAAGGAAAAGCGTACAGATGAAAGAGGGGTTAATTAAAATGCATGAAGGTAATGGAAATTCGAAAACGATCACTCAAAAGGGTAGAGTGCTGTGGCAAAGGTTTCAGAAAGATTGCCACTGCTGGAATGGCTAGTATAAGTATCTATTATTGCACGATTAAAGAGGTCAATATATGAAATATAGAACGAGTAAAAGACCGAGGTCCCCCGAGGTCTTTTACGAGGTCTATATTTCATATATTGACCGATTATGAGGGCAATAATAGATTTATCACGACATAGCATACCTAAACTGTTTTTAGCTGTGTTTATAGGAAGAAAGGAATACTATTGTAATAGTACATAGTATGTACATATGCCGTTTACATTGGACATCACTTCTCTATAAACAGAAGTTTTCAGTTGTCACTTGTAGTATGTTCCCCAAGTTCTTTGACTGAGAATCTGACAGTTTGGGTTCGAATCCCAACGTTTGGCTTCAGATTTTTCTTCTTTCAGTTATAATTTTTTTCTAAGTTGAGGAAAAGTTCTAAGTCCTCGGGCTAAGTGGTCAATAATAAGTGGTCAATATAAGCGGTCAATATATGCTGATATTTGACCGCTTAGAGATCACAAGTTTCTGTGGGGGTCAATAATAAGAGAGTGATAATACTGCTTATCACTCTCTTATTATTGACCCCCACAGAAACTTGTGATCTCTAAGCGGTCAAATATCAGCATATATTGACCGCTTATATTGACCACTTATTATTGACCACTTAGCCCGAGGACTTAGAACTTTTTCCTCAACTTAGAAAAAAATTAGAACTGAAAGAAGAAAAATCTGAAGCCAAATGCTGGGGTTTGAACCCAAACTGTCAGATTCTCAGTCAAAGAACTTGGGGAACATACTACAAGAGACAACTGAAAACTTCGGTTTACACAGAAGTAATGTCCAATGTAAACGGCATATGTACATACTATTACAATAGTATTCCTTTCTTCCTATAGCAAAGCAAAACCAGTTTTAGGTATGCTATGTCGTGATAAATCTATTATTGCCCTCATAATCGGTCAATATATGAAATATAGACCTCGTAAAAGACCTCGGGGGACCTCGGTCTTTTACTCGTTCTATATTTCATATATTGACCTCTTTAATCGTGCAATAATAGATACTTATTGTACTACTCCCTGGCTAGAACTGAGTACAATTACACATGCATTTTTCTGATTTCTTCTCCAGTGTATGATTTATTGCATTTTAAACCATTGTGTTAATTTGCCCGTAAAAGAGGCCTTTTATTAGTACAATTACGATTATGGGAATTTTGTGTAAAACTGACTATAGTTGCATGCTATGGGAAGTGGTGTAGAGCTCCACCTATAATAAAGGCAGAAAAGTATGCAGCCTCTGAGGAAATCCCATTGCCTGCCCGCTCATCGATCAGGAAGAAGAATAGTACAAATACCAAGGATTCCTTGAAGCTGGAGGTATGGACCATTCACGTATGAAGATGAAAATTCTGCAGGAGTACCAGTGGCGTGCGCAACGAGTACTCCGTTCAGCTCTAAACGGCCACATCATCATCATCACAGCCATCAACTCCTGGGCTGTGGCCTTGATACGGTAGTTCTGGTATCATGGCATGGACGCCTGACGAGTTGAAATCTGCTAACCGAAGAATGCGCAAGCTTATGTCACTATGCACGGAGCTCTCCATCCACATGCTGATGTAGCCGGTAGGCAAGTCAGCCGCAAGGAGGGTGGACGTGGTTTGCAAAGTATTCATGATGTTTCCACCATGGAAAAAAGCAATCTGCAGCGCTATGTGCTTTCGTCAGACGAGGAACTCCTGAAGGTGGCTGGAGTGTCGGCTTCAAAAAGAACACCTCTTGGCGTGGACCCAAACACCTTTGCATGGACAGTTTGTCCGGCAAACAGAACAACTGACCAAACGAGAACACCTGAGAGTTGGCTGACAAAGACTGGTCTGAAGAAGACCACAGAGAGCCTGGTCATTGCGGCACAAGACCAGGCCTTGGCAACTAATCTGCTCAAACCCCAAACCGTCCATCACTGGTCATGATTGCTTCCCACATTCCGTGCCCCGATCATAGGGTAGAATAGGAATTTTGCAGTAGCATAACATCTTTGGCAGTTTCCAATCTGGAGGGAAAGGTTCAAGGACGCATTGACCGACTCGGCGAGTATGCAAAATAAATTCGCATATCAGGGAAAATCTCCATTAAGGAGAGGTTCAGTGACTGGTTTTCTTCATACGAAAAAAGCCAATGGGTGCAGTCTCGTGAAAATCTCGTACGATTGCATTAGTTTTGTTTACTCGAGTCTAGGCTGTTTGATTTGTGAGTAGCGCCGAGATTGCACAGCCCTAAATAAAGTTGCGTGCCGGCAAAGCAAGAATTACGATCTGCAATCTGTTTGTAGTGTAGTATAGGCCAATGATTACTTGAGTATTACTGTGATCATTGCAGGACGATTGTTATTTCTTAAATTTGTATTTCGTATTTCCTGCTCCTGTCCACGTGACGAATCGCTGGCCTTGTAAGCCGCGCGCATGCTCACGTGTTTCTTGCCTTTCTTTCTCCTCTCCTCTATGACAAGTTTTACTTTCGATATGAGCAATTCATGTGCCTGGTGAAACCGGAGAATGGGAATCTTGTCTTAGGAAAGTGAATCCTACATTGGTGGCAGCGGTAAACGCTCTCGATCTCGTCTCCTGAGCTGCGGATCGTCTCCGAAGAAGCCTTGACACTCTGGGCCTCGCAAGTCACCCATTCTTCCTCCGAGATGTCGTAGATTTACCTGTCTTCTTTATCAAACTAACTTCAATGATGTTCCTCCGGAGAGACTGGAGCTTCCGATGTCATCTCCAGTCGTCTTATCGCCACAGTTTGGTCCGTCGTCATCGTCCGTGATAAATTGTCTCTCATCAGTCGTCGTCATTGAGTTGGTCCCGGACACGACGTAAACTGTGCCCAGAAGAAAAAACTAAAAAAGAAAGGACGGAAGGTGAAGACAAGAGGCGCAGTGTGAGGATGTCGACGCTGAGCAGCGCTCCTTGAGATGGCGGATGGCATGGCAGACGGCGTGAGGAGTTTCGTTGGTGAGAGGGTACGTGTGTTGTGAACGTGATGAGTATGTGAGTTTTGTATTTTCTGTTCTCCCAACATTTTGTTCTTTATTACTGCTCTCCTCGAGGGTAAAGAGGCGCCTACACAGCGCGTGTGTTCTGTTCGTTTTTTGATTTGCTCTTCTATGAGGAAAACTAGAGGCCCCACAGAGCCAGTGGATTCTGTTCTTTTTGTTATTCTTATGATTTGTGCTGTCACATTTTAGAATTTTTGCGTGATTGTGAGGTGGTGTGTTGAGTGAAGTAGTTTTTGAGGCTATCAGTTCGTACACATGTGACAGCGATCGTGGCTGGTGTTCTGGGTGGGTGGACAGAGTTTTTTTAATAATCTGCAGTCCAGTTCTCGGTGTGACTGGTGTGGTATGATTGAGTAATTATTTGTGTGATCTTTTCCTCTTTTTAATTTGTTTTATGATTCTACTCTTGGGAGGGAGTTATGTTGTACAAGTAGCATGTTATTTTGTGTACGTCATGTTGGTGCATGCGCGTGTTGCTGTAGTGAAATTAAATTATTTCATCATTTCTGGTCTGGTCCATATACTATTGTGCGCGTTCATGGTCCGACATCATACACGTTAGTGCTGAATGGAGTTGAACGTACTGTTCACTTCAGTCGCTTGAAGCCAGTTACTTCATCGTGCCCAGTTGCTTTTAATACCGTCGTCTGTCAATGATCTCCCTGACCCAGTGAGTTTGTCAGCTAATGACTTTGTTCCTGTTGTGCCACATGATGCCGATGACTCTGTGCCGAGTACGCCTCCGTTGTCGCCGCCTGTTGACGTATCACCTCTACTTCCTCCTGTTGCTACTCCAGTATTATGGCGTCGATCAGGCCGGATCCGCACTGCTCCTGTGAGATTTGGTGACTATGTTTTGTAGTTAAGTCATTGTATACCCGTGATTTTTTCTATATTATAAATTTATTTGTTTTGCCCTTGATAAATATGGTGGTAAAGACACACTTGGCAATATGGCGGTGAACACACGCCTGCCCACACACGCTCTCTAAGCTGCACAGTTCTGGCACAGAGCTCTCCTTCTCACCGCCACCACCATCAGTTCGCGCCTGGCCTCGTCGATGGATGGTTTTTGCCCTGCTTGCCTATTATTCACGAGGTCGTGAATGTAGAGAGGAGGGGAATTTTGTAGTACAGGCCAATGATTACTTGACTTTTACCGTAATCATTGCATGACGATTGTTATTTCTTACATTTGTATTTCGTATTTCCTGCTCCTGTCCACGTGACGAATCGCTGGCCTTGTAAGCTGCGCGCATGCCCATGTGTTTCTTGCCTTTCTTTCTCTTCTCCTCTATGACAAGTTTTACTATCGATATGAGCAATTTGAGTGCCTGGTGAAAGCTGAGAATGGGAATCTTGCCTTAGGAAATGCAAATCTACAGTGGTAATACTTGCAAGAATGTGCTGTACATGTATCGTATTTTCTCTCTTGCTCTTTCAGTTGCCGTCATGTTTCTAAAGAAAGGTTCAGTGACTGATTTGTTTCATACGAGACGAGTCAATGAGTTGGTCTGGCTTAGAATCTTTCGCTGTAGAAGAAATTTATTCGTATCTTTTCTGGAGAAATAATTGTATTCACTGGTTATAAACACAGGGTTAAAACAAACTCACAGAACAAATACCATCGGTCCCTTGGTGTTCGTCCTAAGGAGGTTTGATTGGATATCATTCATACTCACCAAAGTCACATGTATAATATTTTATTCCTGTAGCTATGCAGAAGACGTTACTTCAGTAACGTCTGGCGCTAGCCAGGGTCCACACAGCTTTAATTTGGTGTTTGTTTGTTTGTTTGTTTGTGTCACGCTTGGTGCTACACCGTATCTGTCCTGTACCGTACCATCAAACACGGCTGGCCACATACAGCTGGCCGCAATATTCAAATAGGGCTTTCAAACGCAAGATCGTAACGTGAAGCAACTTGGAAGAAGGAGTACGAATGCGAAGTGTATGGGGGAATGCATGTAGGATGATAGTGTGGGTTCGAATCCCTGGTTATGCCTAAAAAACTAGGAGAGTTGAAAAATGTATAACATCCCTATGCTTGCTTGCTGTCATCAAAGCGATAGACGGTGTCGTATTACCCTCGACCGTACCTGTCCCGTACTGTACCGAACCATCAAAGACGGCTCGCCACAATGCATATTCAAATAGGGCTTTGAAATGAAAAGATCATAACGCGAAGCAACTTGGGAGAATTAGTATGTGTGGGAAGTGTATCGGGGGATGCATGCAGGGCGATAATTAATTATAGGTTAGTGCATGGCAGGGAGGGCCTTATGGCTTGTTAGTGCCCGACAGGTTAGCCTGAGGGCCGTAGGCCCGAGGGCTACCCCGAAGGGCACAAACAAGCCATAAGACCCTCCCTGCCATGCACTAACTATTAATTTTTAGAACGAGGTTCCATGCGTTGTCTCACTTCCATCATGCTTGTGTACCATTATATTGGGTAGTTTTGTGGTTTGTGTGCAGAGAGACTTGGTGTGGTATGAAAGAATCATATTCTTCTGGTAAGTTATGGAAACTCAGCACCACTTAGGACTACTAAAACTAGAATAGAAGCAAATGAAATGCTGGGCTCTTATTGCGAGCTTCATTCTTATTCATAGCTTGTGGAGCTATTTAGGGGATTTGAGAGCCCCTTGTCGATACCTCTAATGACTAGGATCTTCGGTTTTTATAGGTTTCCGCAAGCTGTTGGCAAAGGAAATTCGTACAGATGAAAGAATACGGGAGGCAAAAACCGTGCACACTTCTGAAAGGCGTAGCTTTTAGGCTGTGTTTACATGAGGCGGTTCAACCCGGGTTGAGTTCGACCCGGGTCAGATTTCAACCCGCCATGTGCACAAAGTAAATGGCGCGTTTACATGACGCATTGCGCTTGACCCGGGTTGAAAATTCGCCCCGGGTTGGTTTCAACCCTCCCCCCAAGGGGAGGGTTGAAACCAACCCGGGTCAAGAAAATCGTACAAACGTACTTCTGTGCGTATCTCGCGCCAGGTTTGAACAGCACTGCACATGCAAATTTCGCGCGAACGGATTCATGTGACCATACAGGACTGTAGAAGTGGACCTTTGGCGGCATATCAGTATTTGACCCGGGTCAACTGTCTTCATGTAAATGCTCACTTCTTTTGTCTATCGTACAGACTTTCAACCCGGGCTGAACTCGACCCGGGTTGAAATTTCTCATGTAAACACGGCCTTTAATGGCTTAGTAGTACACCGTACATTTTATGCAGAGTTCATTGTCTGCACCGTACTATAATGCATACAGGGAGTTGTATGCACCAGTTTAGAGTATATTCAGCGGGCTTTAAACTAATCCAAGGCCCTCGACGCGTCATCAAGAGTAGTAAAATAACGATTGATCGGGCTTTAAACTCTGATAAGGCCCTTGGCGGGAATGTCACTGATTGGTCGTTTCCTGGACAACGAGACAGACCTCGTTCTAATGCGGGTTCGAATCCCAGGTTATGTCTTTAAAAAAAAGGAGAAATTTATAAGAATTTATAATATCCCTATGCCTTTTTTGTCTAGATCCTCAAGGCAAAATGCATAGCGTAGGGCCCTGAGCTTCCAAGCTCTCTCGTTATTTATATAGAGTGCCTTGTTTATCTCTCAGTACCTCCAACCATAGCCTTGCCCCTTATATCCTCAGGATCAGTGTAGTTGTTGGAACGAGGTGCCGGACTCAGCAATGTATTTGTTTACATTTTAATACATGTTTATTGTTCCTCCTTTGCTGTTTCGTTTTAGACAATCGTGGACTAACACTTTGAATTCATTGACTACTTCCAAAAGTTTTATCGACATCAACAGGATTACGATTTCAGTGCAATATGATGCAGGATGATCTCATCACGATAACCCATGACTACAATTATAAACACAGAATCAACAAAAACATCTGCGACGCACACATTATTATTATTATTTTTTTCTTATTTTGTTAGGGATTTCCCAACAGGCAATGTTGCCTTTGACCTGCCCCCCCCCCCCCCTCCCTTCCAACACCACCAAAAGTTGTTCTGACACAGCCGGCAGATTTCAGACTGAAGTGGCAATTGATAATGGCACGAACACACAGAGCAGCAATACCTATAGATACAGATGACCGTACATGATTGTTGACAGACTGAGGGAATGGATAAACCGGTACAGGTACATACAATACATACAGTACATACATAACTGTACATGTTGAACATGCACATTGTACTTTTACTTACTTGCATATGTAGCACCAATGAGGAAGGCTAGAAGAAAACTTAGCGATGGAGCCATTCTATCCGATGGCGCGAGAGATGGGAAGGAAGGCGGTTCAAGGAAGAAGACGCCGGCAACTTCAGCTTCTGCTGGTGGTGTTGCTGCTGCTGCTGCTGCTGCTACGAGTATAAAAATGAAACGGGACAAGGTAAAGTTCAGACTTTCGGTCAACGGAGTGGGGCCGTTCACACCCGTGCACGCGTGGTCAGTTTTCCCTTGGCCGCATGTTTGGTCATGAAGTTGTGGCGGCGCAATTATAAAAATTATCTGTACTGCATTTTTGTAGTGCATTCTGTACGATATTTTGCATTCCCCATGCACGATTTCCCGATGGGCACTGTCTGAAAATGCAAGTTGCGAAGCACTCGTACAACTAGGGTTCAGAGTTCTCGCCAAAGACAAGATCTGCGCATGCGCGTCTTATAGCCATGGGATTTTTCCCTTGACAAACGCCCTGAGGCCCACGGCCACGGCTTGCCAATTTTTTCCCGAGAGGTTCTTCCTTTCCCCCCTTTCTAGTGTACATAGTCGGGCTATACATAAAATGCGCGCCCAGCTAAATGCTCATGCATTGCACCGTACATTTATTGTAGTTCACATAATATAACGAGACTTCAGAGAGTCTAGCTAGTCAGTCGAATTCTTGCCCTAATGCTGGTCTCTCAATGATCTTTCCTCGTCTTGAAATATACTATCCGACTCCCAAGTAACTGGTGTCTCTGTGTTATCAGTGTGTGAATCTAACCTCCAACCATAAACCAACATTGGTTTAGACAACACCACGACCATAGTTTCCATAACAACTTTCCCATAACCGTGGTTTTACCCGTGTGTGTGTGAATAACCTATAATAGCCTGTCGGGAAGGATTGGTTGAGCTGTTATTCCCTCGACACGACATGCAGCAGTCGACGTTCAACGCCGACGGTACGGGACAGAGGGGATTCACACACACGGGTAAACCCGAGGTCACGGGACAAGGTAAAAGTTCAGACCTTCGGTCAACGGAGTGGGGCCGTTCACACCCGTGGTCAGTTTTGCCTTGGCCACACGTTTGGCCATGAACTTGTGGCGGGGCAACTAAAAAATAATCTGTACTGCATTTTTGTAGTACATTCTGTACTGTATCTTGCATTCGCCATGCACGATTTTCCGATGGGCACTACACTGTCTGAAAATGCAAGTTGCGATGCACTCGTACAACTAGGGTTCAGAGTTCTCGCCAAAGACAAGATCTACGCATGCGCGCCTTATAGCCATGGGATTTTTCCCTTGACAAGCGCTCTGAGGCCCACGGCCACGGCTTTGCCAATTTTTTCCGAGAGGTTCTTCCTTTCCCCAAGTTCCATAGTTTCCATAACAACTTTCCCATAACCGTGGTTTTACCCGTGTGTGTGTGTGAATCCCCTATTATAACACGGGTAAACCTGAGGTCACGGGACAAGGTAAAAGTTCAGACCTTCGGTCAACGGAGCGGGGCCGTTCACACCCGTGGTCAGTTTTGCCTTGGCCGCACGTTTGACCATGAACTTGTGGCGGGGCAACTAAAAAAATAATCTGTACTGCATTTTTGTAGTACATTCTGTACTGTATCTTGCATTCGCCATGCACGATTTTCCGATGGGCACTGTCTGAAAATGCAAATTGCGATGCACTCGTACAACTAGGGTTCAGAGTTCTCGCCAAAGACAAGATCTACGCATGCGCGTCTTATAGCCATGGGATTTTTCCCTTGACAAACGCCCTGAGGCCCACGGCTTTGCCAATTTTTTCCCGAGAGGTTCTTCCTTTCTCCCAGTACCATAGTTTCTATAACAACTTTCCCATAACCATGGTTTTAACCGTGCGTGTGAATCCCCTATAAATTATGCATTCCTCGGGTCTGTTGAGGCCAACCAGAAGTTCCTTTTTTGACCGTCTGGAGCTATCCCACCGAGGCTTCAGCTGACAAAATATTGGCGTCATGCAAGGTCGGCAAGGCCTGTTGAAGCGTGCCCATTTCGTAGGAATTGGATGAAATTACAGTCCGTTTCAAAAAGATTTGCAATCCTGGCGATCGCCCGCGGAGTTTGGCGTCTTACCGTATGAGCACTCGAGCGCTGCCTGGAAAAACTCACTTTGAACTCGAAGAAATATTCCGCCCGAAAGCAGGAAAAATGACAACTCACTCAGGTTGATACAGTCATGTACGTCTGGTTTACAACAAACGAGTTCTTCCTCGTATCGATAATGGAGTCAGAGAGGACATGTCGAAACGAAAGTGTTGTAAATGTTGACGAGCGGCGTGGGTTCCAATTCGTTTTGTGACCAAAATAGTTTCTTTGAGCTGCGATGCAATTTACTCACCGTGTGACGAAAACGACATCGACACGGACTCATTCCCAAGGCCATGACTTGGCAAAGCTATCCGTGTGACTTCGACATTTTGAGAAAAGCAGACGCTTGTGAACGCTGATAGAAGACGGCGTTGACTGCTAAATTCAAATAAATTGGCGATCTTGAAATACTAAAATAAATCTCAAAAAGCTACGGCGCGATGACTTCCATTATAATTCACTCACACCATTGCAGTGTTGTGGGTGTGTTCACATGGCGTGAGCCAGTCAAGTGTCAGTCAGTTCGGCAGGAAGCGCGAGCTCCAACAACAAGTCGTTTGGTGCAGCCATCTTCTTTGTCTTGTACCAGCTTGATCAAAACAATGAAAAAAAGTTTGACTTGAGGATAGGTGGGGATTTGAACTCACAACTTCATGGTCGGTCAGCAGACAGCATTCATAACCATGATAACCACAAGGCCAAAAAGGAAAGGATAAATCGTGGGTTTTGATAAAAAATCGATACTGGTTTCCTGGGCAAATTGTAAACCATGGGAAAAGGCCGGAA
This sequence comes from Sycon ciliatum, assembly GCF_964019385.1. Classification (NCBI taxonomy): domain Eukaryota; kingdom Metazoa; phylum Porifera; class Calcarea; order Leucosolenida; family Sycettidae; genus Sycon; species Sycon ciliatum. Next base: position 10,739,415 of record NC_088645.1, read on the forward strand.
ACCTGGCCGAAATTCTAACTCCTTAACGGTTGGTCCAATTGTTCCGAAACCTTCACAGAACAATTTGCCGTGTCCTAACAAGCCATTCTATGTACTTTGTTGTCAAAATTTCCCTTATCTTCATACTTTTTAAGACCCAAACCTGATTGTAAATCTTTTTGAAACAGACTATAGTAAATTATGTGAATGTTGACGTCCCCCAGGTCAGTCATCATGTGTATGCCCCTAAAATCGATAGAGAAATGTTACAAAGTGGTAAGCCTCGAAGTTCCAAACTCATGGTGTTGATATGTGGTTGGGAAATGTCTTTTGTATTCGATATATCCATTCGACTTTCGTTTATCAGGAGTATTCAACAGCGACTATAGTCGAGGGGCAAGGATGGCCAATAACTCCCATTTTTCTCTATTTTCGTTGCTGTTGGCCACCTTGGTATCCGTCCCTACCACTCCTATTTCGATAGAACGTCTCACGACAATATTATTATACTGATGAGCTTCCTAGGAGGGCGATTGCAGTGAGATGAATTTTGAATAGATTAGCACAATTTCTGAATATTCGTATCACCTATGTAGCCGAGATGTGGTCGATTCAAATGCTGCTTGCCGTAGCAACACTCGGAAAACTAGTGCCTGTACCTTGCCAATGTGTTTTTACAGGTCTGTGAAGGACATTCCCGGGTGTAGACCGTTCTATGTTACATACCGGTAATAGTACCGGTACACCTACTTTCATGGCCTCAAAAACACCCTCGCTGCAGGATAATATTTTGTACCTTTAGAGATATCGAAGTAGATTAGGCAATGCTTTCCGAGCAGATCCCGGAGAATGGGTGTCATTGTTCTCTGGAAAGTGGCTGGTGCGTTGGAGAGACAGAACGGCATACGGCGGAAATGGTACAAACCATTCCTGGTGACGAACACCGTGTATTGCTTGGAATCGGCGGCCATGGGAACTTGCCAGTACCCGGATCGGAGATCCAGGGTAGAAAAATAGGTACACCCTGCGAGGGCGTTGAGCGTGTCGTCGATACGTGGGAGAGGAAAGCTGTCCTTCCGAGTGATGGCACTCAGGCGCCGGTAATCAACGCAGAACCGTTTTGATCCATCAAACTTTGGTGCGAGTACTACTGGGCTGGCGTACGGTGACGAACTTTCTTCGATGATACCATGGTCCAACATGTCGGTGACCATTGTGTCGATGAGGTTGGCTTGTTGTGGGTCTAGGCGGCGTGGTGCGTGACCGATTGGTGTAGATTGTGTGAGTATGATCGTGTGATGACCTGATGTGGCGCAGCCAACATCTGCGGGGTGTTGAGCACTGTGTCCCAGAATGATTCGAGCAAGTGAATAATGTCGTGGCGTTCAGAGGTCGTGCCAGCAAAATCTTGCCATTGGAATAATTCATGTACCGGTGTGTAATGCGGTGTGTCATGTGTTGTGGGGACTGGAGAAGTGGTTTGTGGTGGGTGTGCAGAGGGAACGGCGCAAGCTGGTGTAAGAGCCGGTGTGGTGAATGAAGACGTGGGTGGTTCGCTTTTGATGTGGGATGATGTTGATGTGGTAGGTGTGTGGAGGGTGTATTTCTGGTCGGCGTAGATCATGCATGGAGGAAATGTGAAGGCGAGGGTGATGTGGTGGTCTACCAGGGAGTTGGCACCGAGGATTAGCGACTCTGTTATAGGCCTTGGCGGATAATGCTCGAAAAGGTGGCAGATTCTGCTCGAAAAGCAGTGAAATTGGCAGAACCATACAAACCTTATGGCGGGCAATTCCTCGAATTCTGCTCCATTTCTTTATCCACATACCAAACATGCATGAAACTTACCAGAAAAAGTACCGAATTCTGCCAATTTTTCCGCCGGCATTATCCGCCAAGGCCTACTCTGTTATGCCTTTAACAACCAAAGCAGTTATGTCGAGGGGTGTGCCATCGGGCAGGTGCGTGTTCAGAACTAGTTGACCACGGACGGGGATCTGAGCACCCGTAGCTGAGACCAGACGGACAGTGGACGAGCGCGACGTCATGTTGTCCAGAGGGAAGTGGATGGTTGCGAGGAATGAGAGTGAAACGATCGAGACCGAGGTATCGATAAAGGCAGTGACCGGAACTTGTGCTTGGGTAGGTGTAACTGTAGGCCACCTGAGGTGTAAGGGAACGTAAAATGCAGTATGGGTAGTGCACGTTGCTATGGGAAGTGCGTGCGTCGTGGGTGCTGACTGCAGAGCGAGCATGTTGAGTGGTACATGTGGAGACGGAGCACGCGGAGGCTTTGGTGTCGGTGTAGGTTCGGTGTGTGTGGATGATGCCATCGGGTCAATGATGGGCGTGCGTGTATACAGGATACGGAAACAATCACTAACAAGCACAATTAGGTTTGAGAAGAACAACGGATCAGGCAGAGAACGACTGCTTGAGAAACCACACTGAGGCAAGTCACAATGGTCGTGCACAAGAGGACTAAAAGCGGTGATATGCAACAAGCTGTAGGGGACTCCTTTGTCAGGTGTGGGGATGCAGAATTCTGAGAGGTAGAACTGCTGCTAGAACTAGCAGTTAGGGGGCAATGTTCGCTTGGAGAGTTCGGACAATGGCATGCACAGGACGTATCCAGCATGGCACAAGAAATACTAGGCTGGCCCTGATCAATGGAAATATCCAAACTATCCCTATTATATCCTGGGTGGGCGATGGAGGACAGTACAGGAGGAGGTGGGAGATGCAGAACTAGTGGCAAGCGCGTGACCCGTCGCACTCGCAGCAGTTAGGTTAAACGGCGTGACATGTTAGGCCTTCCGGGACCCTGTTTACCCTGGGGTTTGTGTTGCCCTTCCTGAAAGTGATTCCGAGGAGGTCGCGGCCCATAGTGTGAATGCATGGGTGGACGCTGTGGGTATTGAGCATGTTGAAAATGAGGTGCGCGTTGAAACTGTGGAGGCCTGGACCAACAATTGTCACCAGTGTGACCGGGTTTGGAGCAAAACTCACAAATGTTTCGTCGTGGCGCAGACTCGTTCGGCGCCTCACGGCGTGTGCGACACTGTTCAGTTTCAAGTCGGCCTAGCCTATCCGAGATATCTCGCAACATTTTCCGAAGCTCTTCGCGCTCTTCGCGTTCACTGCTGGGACTAGCCAGCGCGGCTGCCGTAACGGTTTGCGGCGGCCACGGTGCGCTGGAGGTTGGCCTCCACGACCAAAGCGCGGCGAAATGCTGCACTTCACGTAGCCAGTTCCGCGTCCAGCACGCGGAGACGCAGATCTGCCTCCAAGGAGTCAATGAATGCATCTTTGGCAAGCTCCTGTATCATGTCATCTGCGGCGTCGGGGTAAGCCCGACAGGCAGTGATGTGAATATCTTCAGCAAGAGAGTGTAGTGCTTCCGTTGGTTGACGGCGCCGCATTCTTAGCTGGGCTCGCTTTACCGACCGAAATTCTGGCGGCAAAAATCATGTTAGCAGTTCCGTCCGTAGGCGCTCGTAGCTGGACAAAATGTCGTCTGGAAGTGTTAACAGAATGCGTGCCGCCCTGCCTTTTAATGAGCGCTGGAGCATGATGTGTCGCATGTTTTTGCGTTCATCTTCCCCGTAATCCTGGTCCGGTTCGGGCCAATCGTTTGCCGCACAGGCCAAATCGAACTCGAAAAGAAATTGGCCCATGTCCTCCAGTGGCGTGCCCAGGATTTGGCTGAGGGGGGGGGGGGGGGGTTGCGGCCGGGATGGGGTGGGGGTAGACATCATGCTACTCTCCCAGGTCAGCCAAGTCAAGAAGCCGTAAATCTCACACACCACGAGCAGTATTTATGTACACAGTTACATTGTACATTGTACACTTCAAATTACAATTCTTTTCAAATACAGTGCGTATCGGTTATAGCGTGGTCGTGTAAAAGAATATACTGCCTACAAGAATGAACCCTCCTGTTTTCATAATCATAACATGGATTTCAAGTGCACATTTATTCTTACAAGCAGTTTTATCCCATACTAGAATTATATTGGCCCTAAGAATGGACTTTGTGTAGCGAAACATGCCAGATTAGTACTAAGTGTATCGCCTGTAGTAATAACATCTGTCCAATTCCGTTCTGATGAGACTCTCGTTGCGTCGTAGTGCTGCAGATTCAACTGTTGTGGCCATGTAACTCATTTTGCATAGCCACATGGTAAGCCTATGGGACTATGACCAGGCACATGCACAGAAGTACTGCGTTGCATGTACGATAATCTTCCTGCCCCTGCGCACATGCATTATGATATGCCACACTAGCTGTCTTGATTTATCGTGTGTAAGAAATATCTGAAATAAGAATAGAAAGTCGTTTTTCAAACACCCACGCTATAACCGATACCTACTGTACATGTACATCCATTTTCAACCTCATATCTTATCCCTTTTTGATATCAATATTGCTCGTAGTGAACGCAGACCGAACAAGCTTGTTTTCAACTCTCATGGGAAATTTCCATCTTCCCTTTTCTTACATAAAATCGGCAAATAATATTATCCTTCCACCCAAAATTACCGCTATAGATTCTGTTTCAGAATTTCGGGCACAATTTTGCGCTCATTATAAACAGCATAATGCCTGCACAAGTCGCTTCACTATTATAAATTAATGATCATTCTGACTGTTAGGAGATCGTCCAACAATTTCTCACCGCTCAAAGCATCCTTTACATAGGCAGCGGTACTAGAGTCTACGTCCACTTGTCACTGTGCGCTGTTCTTCATGTTCTGGCTCCTCGCTGACAACAGGTGCTTCCACGTCTGGCGGAGTGTGACTGTCAGCCCGCTCCGAAAGTTCAACTGGAATAACAGCGACTTCATCACTCCCACTGTTTCCTGTTGGAGCGGCAGCAGGAGTTGCGCCGCCAGAGGAACGCTTCACAAAAAATCCAGGCTCTGCTGGCTAGAGCTTGGCCTTTGGGAATGTCGCTGAGACATCGGAGTAAAGTCTTCGAGTCAACCAAAACACGGTTCAAACGAGGATGATCGCCTGATCAGCTGAGCCCTCGGCATTCGAATCGTGTTTTGGTTGACTCGTAGTCAGGCCACCGTGTTTCTGTACTACTGTAGCCGTGCATGCGCACTGGCTGTACTCTGCTAGACTGTACGTATCTTGACTGAGTACGAGGTCAATATAGGAAATAAAAGCCGAGTAAAAGACCGAGGCGAAGCCGAGGTCTTTTACGAGGTTTTATTTCCTATACTGACCAAGTACGAAGTCAATATTAGATTAAATTTTATCACGACAAACAGTCCAGTCCTCATGAATCCCGGTTTTATGATTGCACAACCGTTGCACCACTACCTACTCATGCAATGCTGCACTAGGCACCGTTCAACTGCGCAACCCCTAAGCAGTCAAATATAAGCAGTCAGTATAGCCTAGGAGTGAAATATGCAGGAATATTTTGACTGCTTAGGTATAGCGAAAATCAATGGGAGTCAATACTAAGGGAGTGATAAGAGCCTGTACAGTAAGATCGGGCGCCGAAGAACACCTCGCCGAAGAACACCCAGGCTGGAAAACCGGCCAAATTTAAGAACAGTCCAGGCTAGAATTATCAGATTTAAGAACACTTTTAAAACTTGGAACATTGTACATGTATGGGAGGTGAGTACATGTCATGTACACGTGTAAACAGTAACTGCTACATATACAGTCATTCCCATTTACGACACCCACTAGTTTAGAAGTACTACATTGCACTACATGTACAGTCATGTACATGTACATGTACATGACAAACGTCATGACGGCACTCGACTCGCCGCGCGCGTGTGAATAAGAACGGTCTGGCTAGAATCAAAAATTTAAGAACTGTCCTAGGCTGCGCTCGAGCCCCTGCGTTCTTCGGCGCCCGATCTTACTGTAGTGTAGTGTGGTCTGTAGACAGTACTCTGGACTGGAGACTGTAGTGTGTACAATCAACACCAGCTCGAGCACCGAACCGCGCGTGCAACCGCTTTTGGACGATCGTTTCAGGCCGCGCGCGCCCCGAGCCTAGCCTAGCTAGCCCCGGCGCCCTGCCTTTTATTTTTCGAAACCAAGGTCGAAACTTTTGAGGGGGGGGCGCGCGCCCCCCGCGCCCCCTCCCCCCTAAACCCGCCACTGTCCTCATCCGGGGTCCCCGAAAACGTCGGCGGTTTGACTAGTGACGCGGCCATGGTATGTGTGTGTGTGTGTGTGTGTGTGTGTGTGTGTGTGTGTGTGTGTGTGTGTGTGTGTGTGTGTGTGTGTGTGTGTGTGTGTGTGTGTGTGTGTGTGTGTGTAGATTGCGTTCAGAGGGAGCTATGGAGGTAACTACTGTAAATATACAAAATTTCGGCGCTGCAAAATTTCGGCACTTCACGATTTTTGACATTTCGGCGGCGATTTATTTTCGGCGTGGGGTAGAGGGCATGGTGTAGTGCGCGCGACACTGCCAGATGCTGTGAAAAATTTCATCGGCGTTTTAATTTAGGCGTTTTGGGTCGGTGCCGAATATAGCCGAAATAAAATAGCTGCCGAAAATGTGTATATTTACAGTACTTGAAGTAAGGGTAGAGCGCTACGCAAGACAGTCGAAAGAAACGAAGTGGCGACTTACCTGGCGCACGGGAAGACGAAGCGCAACAACCAGGGCAGATGCTTGCACAGCACAGCAATCGGGAATCTCAGGGTCGTGGTATTCGTGAACCACTGTTGGGCGCCAAATGTTATGTTCTCTCACACGGTAACTCAGTAGACACACAGTTAGAAGATTTGGATAGGACTGAAGTCACAAGCAAAAGTACTAAGAGTAAGACTGAGAGCAAGACACACTGAATAAGATTGACTGAATGAACTGAACGGAACTGAACTAGACAAAGCAAACGCCGGTTTACAGCCAGCGATAAGAGTTCCAAGAAGTAACAGAAACAACGAGGCGTGTCATGCATAACTACTAGAAATCGCCTTTGAATGCGTGTAAGAGAAACAGTGTTAGAATAGTGTCGTGGGAAATACTCGGAAGACAATTAAGACAGACGAATGGAAGAACGAGCTATAGCGTGGGGAATTACGTAAAGCGAGTATAAGCGAGAGATTTGTAATGTACAGTGAAAGACGTTAGAATGCTAACATTAGGTACTAGGTTCATGTATCACAGTCAGTTTACACACGTGTAGAATACTACGTTAGCAAGGCAGGGATATTACTATTACACTACACTGTACAGTGGTTGCGCGTGCGGGGGAAAGAAACACTAAAGTACAATGCATGCGTAGTGTTCAAGAACTACAATGTAACTACGTAGTACTGGTACAGGAGGTTGCGACTTGCGTGACTACTGTACCAGTGACAGTCAGGGATACTACAATGTGCACTACAGATGTAATACAGTTACTCAGATGTAATACAGTTATGTACTTGTAGATGTAATGCAGTTGCTGAGTTATGTAGATGTAATACAGTTATGTACATGTTATACCAAGAGTACATAACCCTCCTCTTGCCTCTTGGTCATACCAAGAGTACAATCATAACCCCCCCCCCCCCAGAGTGTGCAACGCCGACCCAGCTCTGCATACAGTAAGATCGAGCGCCGAAGAACACCTCGCCGGCGCCGAAGAACACCCATGCTGGAAAACCGGCAAAATTTAAGAACAGTCCAAGCCAGAATTATCAGATTGAAGAACACTTTTAAAATTTGGAATTTCCACATGAGTGCAGTATTTAACTGAGTTACGACTACATGTACGTTGTCATACTCAATCTGCGGACAGCATGCTGTTTCGTTCTTTTTGAACTCATCAGCGCAGCACAGAGAAAATGAGGCCGAACCTGATAGCAATGGAAATAAAAATTTCCAATCAGGCCCGAACGTACATGTACCTTGCCAGAGTGCTCAAACTGACAAGTCAGTGAGCATACATGTACTTACATGAAGTTGCGAATTTACACGTAGATCTACATTGTACATGTATGGGAGGTGAGTACATGTCATGTACACGTGTAAACAGTAACTGCTACATGTACAGTCATTCCCATTTACGACACCCACTAGTTTAGAAGTACTACATTGCATGCACCACATGTACATGTACATGTACATGACAAACGTCATGACGTCACTCGACTCGCCGCGCGCGTGTGAATAAGAACGGTCTGGCTAGAAGTAGAATCAAATTTTTTTAAAGAACTTTCCTAGGCTGCGCTCGAGCCCCTGCGTTCTTCGGCGCCCGATCTTACTGTAGGGTCTTGGTCGAGCGGAATCGGATCTTCTGATGTCATGCGTACACTCCACAACAGCGCAAGGCCGGTCTCGAGGCAGGGCACCATTGTTTTTGATCCGAGAGTACCCGCGACTCCCCGGGTTCCCCTCAGATGTGTACGGTATTATGACGCAAAGATCCGATTCCGCTCGACCAAGTCACCAAGACCCTATGCAGAGCTGGATCAGGCGTTGCACATTCTGGGGGGTTATGTACTCTTGCCTGAGTCTTGGTACTCTTGGTTATACTCATCTAATCTAATTTGGAAGTACATAAAGACTGTATGTAGCAATGGCATTACATGTATGTAGTCAGGTAACTGTAGCATTAGTGCTAAAGGTGTTACATGTCTACAGTCGAAATGGAGATCAGACATTGTTTATGGATGAGTTTATTGTTGACTGGAGACAGAAGCGGACTTGGCTTAATTTCAGTGTATTCTCATGCATTGTTCTTTGGCCTTTGTACGCGTGCTGTGGTATTATTATTATTATCCACTATGAAACTCGTTATGCTCAAACCTCACAATCATAAATTCATAATGCTCGTCTTGTTCCTTTCTAATGCTCCAGAATGCTCTGATGCTCGGATAGTCTCATAAGTATCTAATATAATGCCGGCATTATCCGCCGGACACTAGGCCTGAGCCTGAGGGCCTAGGGCTAGCCCGGACCATTCGCAGAAAACAAAAATTAATAATAATTATCTGCTGGGATGACGACTACACCATAGCTCAGTGGTTAGAGCATCGCTAGCTACAAGCGAGGGTCCCTGGTTCGAGTCCTGGTGGTGACAGTCAATTTTTTCTTCAGACTTTTCCCGTTTGTCTCTTTCCCTCAAACTAGTGAAAATAATTATTTAATTAATTAAAGAGTCGGCGTGGAGAAAGCAATTTTATTAGTGCAATTAGGAGTATAATCGATGCAGACATGGCCAGACAACAACGAGTTCATGGAATTTTTAAGGATTTTTATGTTATTCAAAATCGATTTTCGTGTTCCGCTCATCAGTGAATAGTATCGGAACTGAGGGTACTGTGTACAAAAATAGAACATTTTATAACAGCATAATTAATTAAAAGTGTGAAAAAAATTGTTTTCATTCTTTTTTACCCAAGCTCAAGTGATGAGGATCGAATTATTTCCCGACACACTGTGTAGCTGGGACGTGGGAGTGGTGCTTTCTTGTGCGCTCTGGCTGGCAGTCGTGAGTCAGTCAAGTGAAATGCCAGGTCGGGTAGGAAGTGCGAGCTGTGCGCGACGTGGCCGACGTCCGGAGCAGCCGCACGATCTTCTTCACAAATTAGCGCCGATGTTGCAAAATCTTAGTTTCAGCTGCAAGATTGTATGCAGGCTGGCACCATGTTATTGGCAGAGCAGGGAGGTGTTCGATGACCTGGCACCTCTTTCCACTACTATTGGCTATAAAGCATCCGAGCATTGCATCATTATCGTCATGTTAGAGAAGTAATACAAGTCGTTAGTTGGCAAGCTCCATCGTCAGGAGCAGCCACCAGTCCCCTCTTCTACAATTACTGCCGAAGTTGGGCCAAATACCGGTATATACACCTAAAATAGCAAGTCATTTCATTGCTTCATTTCAATGCTTCCTATAATCGTTGCGTACAATCGAGAGTCTGTAAATGTCAGACCAAGGTTGACGAATCCTGCAGGGACGAAACTCGAGAGGCGATCCAAGCCGTTGCCTACTACACACTCACTGCATCGTTATGCCTGCATGCAACACGCCAAGACTGATGCCCCAGGCTACCAAGGCTACCATACCAAGCAAGATCTCGCCAACCATCGACCGCAGGCGCGATGCGGGAACTGATGGCGAAGCACTGAAGGTAAGAGGAGATAGGACGTGCAAGATGTGATAGAAAATAATGTTCTGCAGTTAGATAAACATAGGATAATTATTATGTGCCGTGTGTTGACCGCCATTTGGTGGACTATAAAAATTTAATTTTTTCACCCTCTTTAGCATTGGACCTCACTGATTTCCCTGGTGCGTTAAGCGGGATTCACAGAAGCTTTTTTGCGATGCGACACGCGATGCGACGCGATCTGCGACGGACGCGTGCGATGCCAACTCGCGAAATACCATTCACAGAAGAAGTCAGTGCTGCGACAACATCTTGCTGATTTGGCTACGTCACCATGATATTCCCGCGGTTTGATACAACTTGTACAAATTCATAGGCAACTCTTGAACCTTTGTACAACTTTGCTGTAGAAAAGGTGAAAATCGTACGCCAAATCGTTTGTCGCATCGCATCGCAAAAGTTGAGCCAAGCTCAACTTCTGCGATGGCCCTATTGCGGCAGTTGCGTGGGGTCCGCGATGGTTGCGATTTGGGGATTTCCCGGTTTCGCGGCTGTCGCATCGCGTGTCGCATCGCAAAAAACCTTCTGTGAATCCCGCTTAAGGCTGTCATCACACCATGGTACAAAGCACGGCGTCTACGTCCACGTATTAGGAGTTTTTGGTCGGTTGTCATGATGATCCGTATACGGGGTGAAAACGGGAGCAGAGGAAACGGGAGACGTGGACGTGGTATGGAGGGGGGGGGGGGGTATACGACTTTTTGTATGAACGTGCGTATCTCCCCCAGCCTTTTTCCGAGCGACCCTGTGCTTCGATGTATGTGCGTTCAAATTTCTCCAAAAACCTGACTGCGTGTACGCGTCAAGAACTGTGCCTGTCTGATGACACGACCACCCGTTTTGGTTTTTTCACCATAGACGTAGACATAAACGGGAGTCGGAGAACACAGTGTGATAACGGCGTAAGCGCTCAAATACTAGTATATTGCATATTGTCTGCTTGTAGTTACCTCCTTTTAGAGAAGACGATAAAATAGATCATAGACCTCGTACAGTTGATTCCTGATAATTATAGCGGGCACCGTTGTGCAAGAGAAATAGGCTGCATTCGTTTTTTGTCTACTCGGTAAGAGTATACTACAGTAGATATTGGAAAATGAAAAGACGGTGGACGGTAGTTTACAAACGTATCGGAAGAACGTCAATGCTACAGTACGATGTGCGATAATTTTCCCGAAAGCAGCTCTCAGCTCATTCTCCACGCAACTACAGAAACACCGTACCTCTACCAACTTCTATTGTCTCCCACCCACATTGACTTCGGAATCTTCTGTCCATGTATTCAAGAGAGAGCTGCGCAAACATTCTTGTCAGTATTCAGGTCTACTTGATGTTTATTCGTCCCAGAGGTGCCTTTGACGCTGCTCCGTCACTCGTCACCTGCAACAACAGTGTTCTGCAAGTCACACACGTGGCAAAATACCTCGGTGTGTTGATTGATGACCAGCTAACTTGGGCACCCCACATCGAGTTTCTGGCGAAAAAATTGGCGGCGACCACTGGACAGCTTTGGAGGCATGGCCGGGCCTTGTCACTGAAAGCACGTCGAGTGTGGTATATGTCTATGATACTATCTCATCTCTGTTACGCCTTTAATTGCTTCTTTCCGGCGCTTTCACGGTCTCTGCTAAATTGCCTTGTAAAACTGCATAAGTCTGGTATTCGTGCTGTGTTTCAGGCTCCCCGCCGCACTGCAACAGCTCCCTTGCTTGCTAAGTTATCCATGCCATCACTTCACCAAGTCCTTTTACAGAAGCTGCTTGTATTTGTTTTCCGGTCTATACACGGATCTGCAAGCTCTCTCTCTTTCAAGATTATTTTGTATTACTTGCCCAGCCTCAGATACCACTTGCTGATCGTATAGTCACCCGTGGGCAGCTGCATAATTTACTTCGCATCCCATTCCTACCCAATCCTGCTGGGAGATGTTCTATCCAATTTCTGGGTAGCACCACATGGAACTCTCTACCCGATGCTACCCGCTCTCTAACAAACCTTGTTCATTTCAAAAAATCTCTTTCAGATCTTGATCTCACTTCACTCCATTAGCTATTGACACACGAGTACGTTCTGTCCCCTGTCCATCATCAATATTATCTACATGTACAACCACAACACACATAAAATACACTGCTGCATGGTATTTTTATAATTGTCCTGCTGACAGTCATGACATCTTATCATATTAATCTATCATACTATTATATTTTTCATCATAGCCTAGGAGCTGTGGCATCATTTATGATCCACAGCAAGAAGGCAGCAATGCCTGTACCTATGGTGAAGTAAAATAAAGCTAACATAACATACTTGCTGGCATGCCGTTACCCTGTTCATCGTAGCCCCCCCCCCCCCCTTCCCAATCTGTACTCTCTTGTACCATCATCCTTCAATGCGACGGACCCCACGATAGGCGGTCAGCCTTTGGGTCATCCTAATAAAGTTATTATTATTATTATTATTATTATTACGGACGTCTACCAGCCTCAAACCTGGTAGAGCCGGTAGAGGAAATAGAATCCTCTGCTGGCGGTGGAAGAAAAAAACCAAAAACGTCAACAGAAAGAAGTAGATCAAAACTCAGTGCTGCGAACGCCCTCTTAGTTCTTTACAAGTTTATTGGCGAAGTTCGTCTAGTAAAGCCCTGTGAACACCACATAGAACATGCAGGATATTGACCCGCGTACTCGGGTGATACCGTACCCTAATATCAGAGAGGTTCCGGGGTACGATTTTCCGTGCCAAAATCCGTATGGGCGCTACGAATTTTTTCCAGGCGTGCTCCATACGATTTTTCGGCACGAGAATCCGTGTGGACTGGCTTTCATACGAACCATGCTTCGTATGGAGATTTTGCGTCATCGGGTGCAGAAAGATTTTTCGCGTACAAATTTGGTACGAGAAACATCGATTCTTCGCGGGAAGTTTTGATTTCGGTACAAATTTTCAAAATAGAAAGGCATAGCGCGGGAATGTGACGTGTTTGCGATCGTAACCTAGGCAATGACGGCAAACACATAAGTTCCGTACCCCGGAACTTTTCACTGCTCGAAAACGACGTATAAAAAATCCGTAGAGCCTCCACGGATTTTGGCACGAAAAATCGTACTCCGGAACCTCCCTATCGTCCCTCCTGCCATGCAGTCAGGAAGATATTCGGGAGGTATCACCCTTGCACTTGGGTAATATTTTACACGTGAATGCAGGAAAGTTGTCTTGTACTCATACAAGGGTTTTTCATCCTGCCTGAAAGGATTGGGCAGCTTTTTTTTTGGCTTTCCACCAGATTCTTGCTGTTGCCCTGGAAACTTCTATATACCCGTTTAAAGCCATGGAGGTGTATTCGATTATAGCCAGTCTCAGTTATGAAGCCATGGGCTTCTTAAATTACTGAGATGACATTTTGAAGTATGTTTTGTAAAACAGAAGTACCACACAAACTTACAGCCCAGCAGAAAGGGTTAATACCGTATATTCTCTATTATAAGCGCTGTGCGTATACTTTTTCAACACCCTTCTACCCCGTGCTTATATTGGAGACCGTGCTTATATTGGAGACCGCGCTTATAGTGGAGACTGTGTTTGTATTTGTTTCAGCCCGTACATCCATACAGAGCAAGAAGAAATACTAGATATCATGCATGCAGCATTGATTTCCACCAAGACCGTGCTAATAATAGAGACTGTGCTTTTAATGTTTCGAAAGGTGCTCACAGTGTGCTAGTATTAGAGACTGTGCTAGTAATGGAGACCTGTGCTTATAATAGAGAATATACGGTAAGTGGATTTAGAATGATTTTTTTTGGTTTGTCTTTAACTTTCATGGCATGGCGTAGTGGGTGAGTCATTTTGCATCTTACATAGCAAGGAAAGCAGCGGTGTTTCGAATATAAGGCCATGACGTTAAAGGCGCTGACGTATGAGTGTACTTGTATTGGAGTGCATGTGACCCCGCAATATAAGTTATGGTTCTTTATAAACAAAAACGGATTGCTACAAAGGGGCCATTCGGTATTGGTTCAAAACAGGGACATGATGGTTCGCTGTATCACATAATTCGTTACATGTGAGCTTGTTATAACCGAAGTCGACTGGTGTCAGTCAATACATAGAATAGAGACCTCGTAAAAGACCTCGATCTTTTGCTCGGTCTTCAGTAGAGTCGTGTGTTTAAGAACGTTGTTTCCAAGGCTTTAGCCTGGAGTGTTCTTATGTTGTCCGGCAACCTGACTGTGTTCTTATAGCACGTTCTTAGAAACAATTCGTACTGGACCATATCTATCCGAAAAGCTGCCTGAAACCTAACACAGCCGTTCTCAACTTTAGGCTGTGTCGCTCTTAGCATCTCAGGCTGGGTGCTCTTGGGCTCAACGTTCTGCAACTCGCGACTCTACTGTATACTGGTGTAGCATGTAGATCTCCCATTATCGGTTAATAATCTGTATGAAAACATGAAGTAGTGGTGTGTGTACTAGCACATGACACTCTAGCTCTACTAGACTAGTCTAGAGAGATTAAGTTACACGTTCTTTGCCCTTTTTCAAAACGCGGTGCAAATCTCACGTTACGTGTAATTTTTAGAGGTTAAGTTACACGTGCGACGCGACGTGAAATTTTGCCTGGCAGGATTCGGGTTTAGTTCGCACAAATATCAAATCTTCCAAAAAACTTGATAAATCTCGATAAAACTCCGGAAACTCACACAAATTCGGTCGGGATAACCAAGCGAAACTTCCAAAAACTCACGTCATGAACTTACGTGCGGGACAGTCAACTCGCGTAAAACACATCAAATTTTACGTGAGTTTTTTCACTTTAAAAGTCTTTTGACGTAAAAGTTCACGGACGTAAGACTTTTACGTGAAACTTAACCTCTCTACTAATGGAGTTTTGGGTGAACCTGTGGAGCCTCGGCGTTCCTGGTTGTTGATGCACAGTGGCTGCGTCTAGCTGTCAGTAGCATTAGCGCTCCGGATTGTTGATGCACACATGTGGCTGCATGTACCCCTATTTTTCGGAGTATAGTGCGCACCTTTGTATAACGCGCACCCCCAATCTTCATTGGGGGTGCGCACTTCAATCCTCATTGAAGTACATGCATTTCATATTCGGAGCATAGTGCACACCTGCGATTTAGGGCCTAAAATAGCACATCTAAAGTGCGCACCATACTCCGGAAATATGGTAACATTAGGCACCCATGTTAGAGTGATTCTGCAAAACGAATATTCGAACTAAGTTTCGCGACGGGCCTTGCGAAAATGTGTGCGAATTTTCGCACGAACTTTGCGTTCTGCGCATTTTCCTAGTTTGCATGCGCCCAAGTGCACATACGCGGTGAATCTGTGACCCCATCTCACGAAACGTTTCACGAAAGTTCATTTCGCATTGCCTGCAACTTTCGCGCAAAGTTCGTGCGAAGCTTCTCACTTCATGACATAGAGCGAAAATCAAAGTTTGCACGCATTTTCGCTTTGCAGAAACTCTCTAATACTTTAATGCAGCAATGTTTACTGCGACCTGTAATCATCTATTCCTAGTACTGATAAAGCAGAATTTTTCGGTAGTGTTTTATTTTCGGTAACTTTGGTGCCGAAATTTTTACCCAAAATAAAACGCACCGAAAATTTCTGTATAGTATAGTACACTTACCTGGAAAACGGGTTTACCGAAAATTTCCCTCCGCCAAACCGCCGGTTTTTGGAGAATGCCGAAAATATTACTACACCGAAAATGTTCTGCTTTTACAGTACTCTGCGGCCAGTGGAAACTATATATATATATATGCTACCGGACTGTACAGTGTCGAAGAACTGGGTTGTCAACTTTCTAGCCCGGGCCGTTTGTATTATCATCTACTACAGCTTAGTAGTGCAGTGAAACCTGTCTAGGTGACCACTCGGATAAGGCGATCACCTGCCCCAGAAGACCACTGTGCAACCAGGACCAATGGATGCTATTTCCAGTCAAACGACCCTGGATAAGGAGACAACCTGGCAACAGAGACCACATTTTGAAAGTCCCTTGAGCGGTCGTCTTAGACAGGTATCACTGCATGCACAGTAGAGTCACCGTGTATGCATTGGCATGCCGCGCTTGGTGAAATCCTAGCATGTTCTTCCTTCGGCGCTCCGTTCTCCGGCACCTGACAGTGCTGTAGTACGTGAAGATAATGCATGCATTCTACAAGCTCAAGAAAACACTGCACCAATTAGTTCACCAAACACAATCTCCAGACGGCAAGGAAAACAAAACAGATATAATAATAAGATAGTAGTAATTCAGCACACATGTTGCCACCAGATGCACAAAAAGAAAGAAATGGATATTTCGGCGCTGGAATTCGACAACCACCGGTCTACTAGGTAACCCAACTATGACTGTGCAGTCCACGTGTAAATATGGCATAAAAATGCATGAAGAATGCATGAAGAAGGCATGAAGAATGCATGAAGAATGCATGAATGGCAAAGAATGCATACACATGTACATATGGAATGCGTAAAGGCCTAGAGTGTTATCAACAACTCTACATGCATGCCGGGGGGGAAAGGAACTCAAACGCCACGGGCCGACGACAGCGGGTTGCCATGGTTATGACGTCATGTTTCCGCACTCGATCGCTTGCAGTTGCCAGGGCACTCGGTCCCTGGAAATATTCCTCCGTTTGCCTACCGGCGCGAAGACCTGCACAAAGAGCGGACAAGGTGGCGTTAGGGAGCCGACAACACAAACCGGGCACTGACTAAGCTAGGGGTGAACGGGGTGATCCGGGCACTGACAAAGCAAGGGGTGAACGGGGTACCCGTGTCTTTAGCTGCTGATCCGTTAGCAAACGAGTACCCGTTAATCGTGTACAACGGTGTGCCGTTAGCAAACGAGTACCCGTTAGTCGTGTACAACGGTGCGGTACGGTACTATTACCTGGCTTGTACAGTCGTACAGTTAGATGTTCTGTTTGAATTGTGTTGTTGCTGGTTTGATCCTGCTACATATGACAATTTGGACTGTTTTGCATGCAGCGCAGTAAGTGCGCGTGCTGCGCTTGTCGCGGTGTAGTACACTTGCTGTGAATTGCATGACATCGCATGCCGTCCTGGCTGTGCGCCTCTAGTCAGTCTCAAGTGATACGGCAACACTACTAGTTTGTTCTTCGACATTAAATAAACCAACCAATCCAATCCAACCCATGATTTTGTGATTTTACCGCCACTTTTGCCGCTACCCCCACTGTAAGTAGCTGATCAACATTACTAACAGTAAAACCTGTCAAGGCGACCACCTGCCCCAGAAGACCACTGTAACCAGGACCAAGGGATGCTATTTCCGGTCAAACGACCCTGGATAAGGAGACCACCTGGCAACAGAGACCACATTTTGAAGGTCCCTTGAGCGGTCGTCTTAGACAGGTCAGGACCGAGGGATGCTATTTCCGGTCAAACGACCCTGGAAAAGGAGACCGCCTGGTCACAGAGACCACATTTTGAAGGCCCCTTGAGCGGTCGTCTTAGACGGGTCAGGACCGAGGGATGCTATTTCCGGCCAAACGACCCTGGAAAAGGAGACCGCCTGGTAACAGAGACCACATTTTGAAGGTCCCTTGAGCGGTCGTCTTAGACAGGTCAGGACCGAGGGATGCTATTTCCGGCCAAACGACCCTGGATAAGGAGACCACCTGGCAACAGAGACCACATTTTGAAGGTCCCTTGAGCGGTCGTCTTAGACAGGTCAGGACCGAGGGATGCTATTTCCGGTCAAACGACCCTGGAAAAGGAGACCGCCTGGTCACAGAGACCACATTTTGAAGGCCCCTTGAGCGGTCGTCTTAGACGGGTCAGGACCGAGGGATGCTATTTCCGGCCAAACGACCCTGGAAAAGGAGACCGCCTGGTAACAGAGACCACATTTTGAAGGCCCCCTGAGCGGTCGTCTTAGACAGGTCAGGACCGAGGGATGCTATTTCCGGCCAAACGACCCTGGAAAAGGAGACCGCCTGGTAACAGAGACCACATTTTGAAGGCCCCCTGAGCGGTCGTCTTACACAGGTTTCAGTGTACTGTACTTCCATACATTCTATGCATTTATACTAGGGCTGAAACGATTATACCGAATAATCGAGTACTCGTTTGATAACTCTAATGATCCAGCAATCGTTTAGATTACCGATTACGATTATTTTGCGTTTTTAAATTTGTGTCCAGAAAGTGCTGTAAACCCTCGTTTTTATTTATTTATTTATTTATTTCATACAACTCGTGGTTCATGACCAATTGGCACGCAAAGTGCGAGAGAGGGGTTATAGCCAACCACGGCAAGAAAAGAAAAGAAAGGAATATAGAAAAAGAGAAGAAAGAAGGATAGACAAGAATACAGCAATGAGATCCTATCATACTACATTATGCGATCGGAGTGCATTTTTAAAGCTGGAAAGACATTTTGATGTCTTAATATGCTTTTTTTGTGAAGCTTAAATCAGTTTCCGCTGGGAGTATGCAGTTGCCAGGGTATGGTTCATGTTCTGAGGTTAAATTGACTTCAAAACTGCCATGTTTCGGAGCTACCCTTTCACCAATGCAGATTTGTTGGTATTATGAAGGCATAGTTTGTGGAAACAGAGTAATGTTTGCACAGAATTATGACACTATTTGCTAACGATTACTGAAGTATAATCGATTACTCGATCGTTAGGCTAAAGAGTAATGGATACGCGAAAATCCACGATCGTTTCGGCCCTAATTTATACACCAGCCACTGGAACCAGCCGTTGATATTGTTTTTAGAGATAAGTGACGATTATGATGCAATGAAATCACGCACTGCTCTGCTACTACATGCGCGGCGGATATAACAGGCGGCGCTCGTACTCTGAAGGGTGGTGCATTCATTGTGAAAGGGGTCGGTAGAGAGTGAAGGATGGCGCAGCGCCCCGCTATGTCGCCTTAGCGGGAACACTGCTTGAGTTGCCAAAGCGTTGGACAAAGAAAGGGGGTGAGCATTATGCTCTGGTGTGCGTTATACTCCGGCATACACTGTATCTACTATCTCTTGGTGGTTACTGTCTACGTCTGGTGATGGACTCCTAGTGACGTCATCCATCGGGAGATAACAACAAATGCTCACCTTACTTCACTCCCAGTTGATCTTCAATGCACAGTACGTGACTAGCATAGACCGTACTCGAGATCTGTAGTGCTTGCACACCTCGAATGTTGTACGAATAGTAAGTCCCTTTTTTGGAAAACGACCATCTAAAGATCGCCGTTCCGGTAGGGAAGTATTTAGCCATCATCTGTTGAAGGCATCGCATTTCAAAACCAGTCAAACCCGGCAATCGTAGATGCAGGTTACTGCAAATGGTCGCGGCGTGTACGTCAGAAACAGTTGCATTGACAATGGCCACATTGGCTATGCCATCACACGAATCACCTAAACACATACGCAAATGTGGGCACACAAACAAACACACACACAGCGCGCATGCGTGCGCACACACACACACACACACACACATACATGCATGCACGGAAATACACACAGCAGCGTGAAATATTCCTTCCGACCTCCTCCTCTCACTGTTACAGTGGCCAGTCATGACCCATCAAGTATTACTGTAAAAGCCATTATTCTAACGAGGTGCATATATAACGATTTCCCAAAATTGACTAGTTTACGTGTACCAAAGGTAACGATTCTCACTCATTCTCAAAGCTCAATAGGACAGTATATGTATCGATTTCTGCATAGCGATTTCTATTTTAACCACAGATTTCTCCTCGTTAATTTGTTAGAGTGAGCACTTCGTTATAGATATGGCCTTTACAGTATACGACTTCATGTAAGAAGGTTTACTTTCCTAAAGCTATGAATGGTGCCAAGAGTCCCTAAACAAGAGTATGCAACTGTGATCTCCTTTGTGTGGGCCAGATGCGCGGCATGCTGCCTTCATAACATCACTCAGTAGCAGTTCGCGCCTTGCGGAAAATCAAACACAGCACTTTCCCCCTGTTGTTTGAAATTAACTTTCGTACGGAACTGGAGTTCACGCACCAAAATTTAGAGATTGCATAGGTACTGGAACGAATCGATCAAAAACGGATGGGCTCGTACCAGAAATTGTGGGTTTGAGTGCATGCTTGCATAGCGTGATGTAGGCAAGTTACGAAATGAAGGCAGCGCGCCGCGCACTGACCCATAACCACAGTTGCATACTGTAAACAATGTAATTTTAGGTGCATTTAAAATTTCGGTGCCCCAGACCTGCCAGGTTTCAGGTGTAATGTAGAATTAGGTGACCAACGTTCCCTTCACATACAGTGCACACGCTAGTGCCTTTTACGTGTAATTTAAATTTAGGTGCCTGGTTTCTCTACCGAAATCACTGAAATTAAAGTTACACCGAAAATTTAACATGTTTTACAGTGCTCTTGTTGATGCAACTAACTGCGCACTCAGTAATTTTTCACAATTTTTTTGGCAATCCCCCATGGAATGCTCTTCAAATTATGCTTCTGAAGTCTATTTCTCCGAAAAACCTAAGGAAAAAAGTATAGGATTACGGCCAGGTTTTGCCACCACAGTGCTGAATTGGGGAAAACCATGAAATCCAGGCTGTCAACTCCACTCGCATAACAGTAAAATGATCGGTTCAAACCCCAGTTGAGGTACCTTTTCTGGACCCTTTTTCAAGTTTCAGGTCTCGCGGGCACTTCACTCTGTACGACAAAATGGTGAAAATCACCAAATACAAGAGTTCGCCTGAGCCAACGCTCGTCTTTTTTTCTAAATGGACTCTAAGTGCCAGGTGACCGAATGTCTCAATACTCTGTCAGTTGTATGCTTAGTGGTTGTGGACTGTAAGTGCCCGGTTGCCGAATGTCTCAGTACTCTGTCAGTTGTATGCCTAGTGGTTGTGGACTGTAAATGCCAGGTGACCGAATGTCTCAGTACTCTGTCAGTTGTATGCCTGGTGGTTGCACTCTCGGAGTGTATTCTAGTATAATTACTATGCATTGTTAATTGCCGAAGCTATGCAAAAGACGTTACTTGAGTAACGTCTGGCTCTAGCCAGGGTCCACACAGCTTCAATCCCGTTTTTTGGAAAAGAAAGAGTGAGCGACGCGTATAGGAGAAGAGAACAAAATTAATTATAACATCGATATGCTTTTGTACAAAGGGAACGGGAAAGAAACTGTACAAAAAAAATATGCGCTGAATGTGGAATACCGTTGGGTATAACACGTGGAAACAAGGTCCGCATAATACCTATGGAGTCTAATAACATAATGGAAACGTTTTTTTCAAGACAATAATGTAGCCGATCAGTTCTTAGAACATGCATGATGAGCTAAGCAAAAAAGCATAGCGAAGGGCATTGAGCTTTCAAGCTCTCTCGTTAACTCATATCCGCATGTCCCTTTCCTTTCTATTTATATAAACTTCACTTCTCAAGTCCAAACTCCAAATTGGTCTCTTTACTGCGATTCAAATCAAGTTTATGTTATTACCAAGTTTTTGGGCCCGAACATTCGGCAATACAAATTTGATTTGAATCGCAGTTAAAGGGGAACTGTCACCAAAATATTTCTTTGTCTTATCTTGTAGTTCTTTGGCTCCTGATCACGATGGTGTTATCCGTTTTTCTCTGCGATGGCTGGAAGTGGGTGAAAACTTGAAAAGAAGGTGCCCAAAATTGTCCCGAAGTACCGAGTGACGTCACGCCGGACTTGACCTCCACGCGTACATTCGTCGTCAAAAACGAAGTCCAGCCCGTGTGCTCGTCGATCGAGCTAGCTGTTCCAATGTACGGTGCACGTGTGCCTTTTGAACTGTAACACAGATGGGTACGTCGTACCGAAGGAGAATGCCAAAGAGGCAGAGACCCACGTGCAGCTACACAGCCAAATCAAAATAAAAAGCAGCTGATAGGATAATACGAACACCGTAAGGATTCGTATATCGTCTCGGGTCCCCGATGATCAATACTATGTTCTTCTGCAATCTTGCTGATCAATTCCTCCCTTGAGATGCATTTCCTGTGCGCAACGTTTAGCTCGTTTGACTTGTAATAGAGTGCGCCATCCTCGTACAAGAATCTCTCAATAATTTTCTTGATACGTTGTTCATTTAGACTTCCATAGTTTCCATCTTCTACTAGTATACACAACTAGTATACACTCATCTAGGCCTGCCCAAAACGTTTCTGTATTTCGATCTTTTGTCTTTGAATTCACCCTGCGCGTTTTCCCTACTGCAATTCCACTGCCCTCCGCCTCCATCATGCTCTCGCCCTATTCTTCCATATCCATCTTTGCTTCAGTATAATAGTAAAAGTAGTCTTGGTATGACCCATCCCTCATCTCTTTCACAAGATCAATAGTTCCTTCCGTTGCCTATTTTCGTGTGACTCACTGTGAGTGCGAAATTGAGTCCCGGGGTCATGGGGTCAATGAGGATTTCCCGGTTCTTCCATTTCCGTTATACAAGTTCATGGACCCCTTGCACTCAGAGGACCCAGTCAAGACGTCA
>NC_088645.1:10767065-10836331 GCF_964019385.1 Sycon ciliatum
ATGGCTACAACACACAGTAGCAATAAATACTAGAGATGCATGCAGCTGTCAAACCAGAGACAATGTAAAAAGTGAAGACGCATGCAATATCTATCACTCCCTCCGTTGCGGTACAATATCTAACACTCCCTCCGTCGGGGTACATAAGACTGTACGAATGCAGGTATTGTAGCTCCACAACTAACACTTATGATATTGCATTTAGAGGCGTAGGATCTTCTTGAGACAACCCTCGACACATCTCACCATTCTCTCAAAGAACCCGCCCCACCAGGGGGGCTTCTCTGGCAGATGGGGTCCCGCGTTGAGACAGGCGTTGATCGACGGGCCCTTGCCTGAGTGGGATGACGCATCATACACAACACGAATTTTTGTCGTGGTCTTATCTTCTCGAACAACGGCTTGATGTGGCACATAGTGTACATCTCTCACATCACCAAATTCCGGGTCCTTGACTTCCTCGATATTGCTGACTCGGAAGTTGTCGGGTGGCGTTGCATAGACTTCCTTCCAGGGGAGTTGTACGGTGAAGCATCCGTCTTCGAACGCCACCGTCTCATTGAATGCCACTTGGAGCTGATTCTCCGTTATTGGATGTATCCCAAGAGACTCCAGCTCCCAGAATTGTTGCAGCTACTGATCAAGGACCTGCGCTGTCGCCATGTACCTGTGACTGGCTGTTGCGCCTGATGCAGGACCAGACAAGACCCAGCCATGACGCGTATGGATGGCAGTCACACCAGACACCGTCGTGATCGTCTTGTCCATCATGAGTCGTCGGTACTGATCAGCTCCAATCAATACATCGATTGTGGCTGTGCCGTCGCTGTCGTCTGCCAGTGTGATGTCTTGTAACGCACCGCAGCACTGGACTGCTTGTGCAGGGTGCTGGTTCTGGACTGGTGCACAAATTGAATCAATCACGACACACTCCAGCTGCAGGGGGTCTCCCTCCGTACTCTGTACGGTCCGATTCACCACATCTCTCAAACCACTGTCCCCACCAGAGCCATCACCGAAGGCATTGACTTTCAAGCATTCCTGTCTGCCTGTCTTTAGGTCCAGCCGCATTTGCACATCACGTGTCACAAATGAGCGCTGGCTCCCTCCGTCGAACAACACCCTCACAGGGATCCGGTTGTCTCAGACTGGTATGCTTGGTGCGACCATAGCTTTAGCAGTCTGCAGCAAAACCATACTGTTGTCTTTGCTAGATGATGTTAGAGCACTGACAGACGACAGTGCAACGCTGTCCTGATCCTTCCAACAAGCCCAGGATGATGAAATTCCATCCAGGTGAACTGAAATGATAATAAATTTCGTTTGGAGCAGTGCGCCCAAACTCCACCAGGAGAGGCTGTGCGCTGGAGTGCCAGAGTATTGGGGAAAACAGGCCAGCATGCAAAGGCTTAACCCTTTGCCGGTCTAACTCAATGTATGTGAGGGGTGGTCACGCAAATACATGTACACACAACCAGCAATAACTCAAGAACCATGTGATGTAGGTATGGGTAAACCATATATTTTCAAAATCTGTATGCCTGAACGCGTCCAGAAAATTCAAATATGACTAGGTCCAGGCAAGGATAGGGCCCATGGTAGCCCTTCAAGTTGAGAGAAAATACAATTGCGAATGAAATACACGAATATCACAGCACGAAGGGCATACCAAGTTCGTGATGGAGCTGAAGTCGTACGATAAACAATCAGGTAAGGGCTACGTCTTTACAAGAAATGTAGGCTCTCTACAATACCGCCATTGAACACCAACACCTCGCCATCGGCGATACGCCAGCAGCAGCAATTCCCATTCCACGATATCGCAGTTTCGGTTTGTTCATCTCAGCGCTGCTCGCGTCAGATTCACTCTCGCTCAGATGAGTACTCAGGCGCGAGCTTACGCATGCCGTGATTCTCACGGCCAGGCGAATCAGCTGATCGCACCTGACGAGTCCTTGTGACAGTCGCTGTCGCCGTGTCGGCAGCAAGAAGGCTTCCTCTCTGTTTGCAGAATTTTGTTTCTTCATTCATGGAGTCAGTGTCGCTCCTGGTGTTCACGAGGTGTTTGTCGCGCTGGAAGCGGAGCGTCTCTGTAAGTTTGTATCCCTGGTGATGTTTGTGGCTGGAGAGCACTATATAAGTGGTACTCTTCAGGCATAATCTTCCTCAGCCTACTCAAGCTCAACTGATGAGGGGTGAATTCCCCGAAACACTGTGTATTGAGCAGGGAGTGGTGCTTTCTTGCAGGTTTGCCGAATCGAAGGTTCGATGGACGTCTCGTGTGCTCTGGATGGCAGTCGTGAGTCAGTCAAGTGTCAAGTAAAGTCGGCGGAATAGCGCGAGCTCCGGTGTGGGGAGCAAACCTTTCTTACAAATCATCGCCGAAGTCGCAACCACTACTTCGTACTGTTGTGCCCAGCGCGGGCTTGCGACTAGTTGGTTTGGAGGTGACAGCGTTGCGAATGACCGAGGGTCCTCGACGTCTGTCTCACCGTCCAGGAGCGACACTGACTCACGCTGCTATCTGGTGTTCACGAGGTGTTTGTCGCGCTGGAAGCGGAGCGTCTCTGTAAGTTTGTATCCCTGGTGATGTTTGTGCCTGGAGAGCACTATATAAGTGGTGCTCTTCAGGCATAATCTTCCTCAGCCTACTCAAGCTCAACTGATGAGGGGTGAATTCCCCGAAACACTGTGTATTGAGCAGGGAGTGGTGCTTTCTTGCAGGTTTGCCGAGTCGAAGGTTCGATGGACGTCTCGTGTGCTCTGGATGGCAGTCGTGAGTCAGTCAAGTGTCAAGTAAAGTCGGCGGAATAGCGCGAGCTCCGGTGTGGGGAGCAAACCTATCTTACAAATAATAATAATAATAATACGAAGTAGTGGTTGCGACTTCGGCGATAATTTGTAAGAAAGGGTTTGCTCCCCACACCGGAGCTCGCGCTATTCCGCCGACTTTACTTGACACTTGACTGACTCACGACTGCCATCCAGAGCACACTCAGAGCACACTCAGCCTACTCAAGCTCAACTGATGAGGGGTGAATTCCCCGAAACACTGTGTATTGAGCAGGGAGTGGTGCTTTCTTGCGGGTTTGCCGAGTTGAAGGTTCGATGGACTTCTTGTGTGCTCTGGATGGCAGTCGTGAGTCAGTCAAGTGTCAAGTAAAGTCGGCGGAATAGCGCGAGCTCCGGTGTGGGGAGCAAACCCTTTCTTACAAATAATAATAATAATAATAATAATAATGTCATCGCCTACATTATAGACATCAGCGTTCCTGGTGAGAACAACATCAATAAGAAAATGGCTGAAAAGCGCTCGAAATATTATGATTTGAAGCGGGAGGTTTCGAGGATTTGGTCCCTCACCCAGGTTGACGTGGTCCCTGTGGTTGTCGGTGCCCTGGGAGGCTTGGTGAGGGAGACTCCTCAATGCCTTCGGACTGTGCAGGGAGGAGACCTGGCTATTGTGCAACAGGAGGCTATACAAGGTTCGATTAAAATACTAAGAACTATCCTTAACATGTATAGTCTGTTTCAAAAAGATTTACAATCAGGTTTGGGTCTTAAAAAGTATGAAGATAAGGGAAATTTGGACAACAAAGTACATAGAATGGCTTGTTAGGACACGGCAAATTGTTCTGTGAAGGTTTCGGAACAATTGGACCAACCGTTAAGGAGTTAGAATTTCGGCCAGGTTTCCGGCCTTTTCCCATGGTTTACAATTTGCCCAGGAAGCCAGTATCGAATTTTTATCAAAACCCACGATTTATCCTTTCCTTTTTGGCCTTGTGGTTATGAGTGCTGTCTGCTGACCATGAAGTTGTGAGTTCAAATCCCAACCTATCCTCAAGTCAAACTTTTTTTTCATTGTTTTGGTGATCAAGCTGGTACACGACAAAGAAGATGGCTGCACCAAACGACTTGTTGTTGGAGGTCACGCTTCCTGCCGAACTGACTGACACTTGACTGGCTCACGCCATGTGAACACACCCACAACACTGCAATGGTGTGAGTGAATATGGAAGTCATCGCGCTGTAGCTTTTTGAGATTTATTTTTAGTATTTCAAGATCGCCAATTTATTTGAATTTAGCAGTCAACGCCGTCTTCTATCAGCGTTCACAAGCGTCTGTTTTTCTCAAAATGTCGTCGAAGTCACACGGATAGCTTTGCCAAGTCATGGCCTTGGGAACGAGTCCGTGTCGATGTCGTTTTCGTCACACGGTGAGTGAATTGCATCGCAGCTCAAAGAAACTATTTTGGTCACAAAACGGATTGGGACACATGCCGCTCGTCAACATTTACAACACTTTCGTTTCGACATGTCCTCTCTGACTCCATTATCGATACGAGGAAGAACTCGTTTGTTGTAAACCGTGGGCCAGACGTACGTCCATGACTGTGTCAACGTGAGTGAGTTGTCATTTTTCCTGCTTTCGCGCGGAATATTTCTTCGAGTTCACAGTGAGTTTTTCCAGGCAGCGCTCGAGTGCTCATACGGTAAGACGCCAAACTCCGCGGGCGATCGCCAGGGTTGTAAATCTGTTTGAAACGGACTGTAGATGCACCTCTGCTGCGTTTGCATGTTCAATAGCTAAGAGACTTGAATAACGACTGATAAAGACTGATATTTCCTTTGTTACTCCCTTCATTGGTTGATGTATTTTGCCTGTCGCTGCAAATTCTTTATTATTGTTTTGATGTTGGAGTTCGGATTGAGTTTCTTTCCTTTCTTCCTCTTCCTTCAACTATTTCTTGTCCCTTTGGTTTTTAGGTTTTATTTATTTATTTATTTCTGGATACGAGTTTTAAAGAGTAACTCTCCATCACTGTAACTGGATACTATATACAGTCAGAAAGTGCAATAACTAGGCACAAAACTGACAAGAGTACTGAGACATTCGACGTCCTGACACCTAGCTTCAACACATCTCCGTAGCGCTAACCGACAGCCTTCCAACTTGGAAGGTTCAAGGTTATGAAAGGACCAAAGAGGGGAAGGCAAGCGCAACGAAAACGAGCAAAAGCCACAGTCCTAACGGAACAAAGAATGTCGATTGTTACTGGACGATGACGAGACCAGTACGATATTTGACAAAGCGGTCTAACTACAATTCGAAGCAGCAAAGCAGCACACCACCCAACTTGGGCGGGTCATAAATATCAAAGATAAGTAAAGAAAGGGGAAGCTTTGCGAAAACGAATTGTACAAGCCGAAAGCCAAACTCTTACAGTACTCCTCATGCAGGAAATTGTGATGGACTAGTTGACTACAAAACAAGTTGTTTCACACGACGTACGTTTCGCCGTATGGTTCGTGACGGCTCATCAGGTGTGCAATTTGAAACTCAGATGTTGAGCCATAAATAAATGTAGAAAGGAAAAGGACATAATTATGGATACGAGTTTTAGAGTAACTTATCTTTGATATTTATGACCCGCCCAAGTTGGGTGGTGTGCTGCTTTGCTGCTTCGAATTGTAGTTAGACCGCTTTGTCAAATATCGTACTGGTCTCGTCATCGTCCAGTAACAATCGACATTCTTTGTTCCGTTAGGACTGTGGCTTTTGCTCGTTTTCGTTGCGCTTGCCTTCCCCTCTTTGGTCTTTTCATAACCTTGAACCTTCCAAGTTGGAAGGCTGTCGGTTAGCGCTACGGAGATGTGTTGAAGCTAGGTGTCAGGACGTCGAATGTCTCAGTACTCTTGTCAGTTTTGTGCCTAGTTATTGCACTTTCTGACTGTATATAGTATCCAGTTACAGTGATGGAGAGTTACTCTTTAAAACTCGTATCCATAATTATGTCCTTTTCCTTTCTACATTTATTTATTTCTGTTTGTTTTTTCACTTTCTTTTTGCTGTCCCACCCATGGAAATATTTCCCGGTGGGTCTGGCTTATCGCGTTCGAAAGAAGTGAATAAAGGAGATATAATAATAATAATAATAATAATAATAATAATAATTTGAAACTCGGGTATTGAGCCAATAATAAAAGTAGAAAGGAAAAGGACATAATTATGGAAACGAGTTAAGAGTAACTCTCCACCACTGTAACTAGATACTATATACAGTCAGAAAGAGAAACTATCGACATTCTTTGTTCCGTTGAGACTGTAGCTTGTGCTCGTTTTCGTTGCGCTTGCCTTCCCCTCTTTGGTCTTTCCATAACCTTGAACCTTCCAAGTTGGAAGGCTGTCGGTTAGCGCTACGGAGATGTGTTGAAGCTAGGTGTCAGGACGTCGAATGTCTCAGTACTCTGTCAGTTTTGTGCCTAGTTATTGCACTTTCTGACTGTATATAGTATCTAGTTACAGTGGTGGAGAGTTACTCTTAACTCGTTTCTCTTAACTCGTTTCCATAATTATGTCCTTTTCCTTTCTACTACTACTAATAATAATAATAATAATAATAATAATAATAAAGGTTTGCTCCCCACACCGGAGCTCGCGCTATTCCGCCGACTTTACTTGACACTTGACTGACTCACGACTGCCATCCAGAGCACACGAGAAGTCTATCGAACCTTCGACTCGGCAAACCTGCAAGAAAGCACCACTCCCTGCTCAATACACAGTGTTTCGGGGAATTCACCCCTCATCAGTTGAGCTTGAGTAGGCTGAGGAAGATTGTGCCTGAAGAGCACCACTTATATAGTGCTCTCCAGGCACAAACATCACCAGGGATACAGACTTACAGAGACGCTCCGCTTCCAGCGCGATAAACACCTCGTGAACACCAGATAGCAGCGTGAGTCAGTGTCGCTCCTGGACGGTGAGACAGACGTCGAGGACCCTCGGTCATTCGCAACGCTGTCACCTCCAAACCAACTAGTCGCAAGCCCGCGCTGGGCACAACAAGACGAAGTAGTGGTTGCGACTTCGGCGATGATTTGTAAGAAAGGTTTGCTCCCCACACCGGAGCTCGCGCTATTCCGCCGACTTTACTTTATTATAATAATAATAATAATAATAATAATAATAATGCAGAAGCAAGTTTGAAAAATAGGAGCTCTGGCAGAGTGGGCTTCTCCACATACTGCCCGCTCCTATTCCTTTTCGCTTTTCCCACTGTTGCATTCCTCGTGTCAAGTAGCCCTTGTCTATCATTTTGTGTAGTATTTGCCGTTAGTGTATGTCCGAGCCAGCCAACAGGAGGTTGAAATGGAGCCGACAGGACAACGAAGATGTTGCAAGATGTTATCTTATAGCCTCAGTCGGCGGTACGGTACGTGTGTACGGAGACCGGATGCTGATGGAATGGACTCAGCTGCGCCCCGACCGACCGTTGTCTAAGCAGCACCTCATGGACCAGCTAAGGTTTGTGAAAAGAACAAAAAAGATTACCGACATCGAATTTGATGAGATAAAGGCTCGGCTCGGAAGGGACGGATTGCTCGTGACGGCTGGCACTGATAACGCTGTGCCTGCGGAGCTGCCGCAGGCGAATGCTTTGGGTGAGTCTGGTGCGTCGATCTTGGTGCCTGGTTCGTGTGACGGCATGGTGACTAGCCCAGACGTTGCTGAGGCCACCCACAGTGAGTTGCTGGACACTCCTGTTGATTTAGGTTTGCGTGGAGCTAGTCCTGACACCTCAGTTACATCAGGTGGTTCGGGTGATGGCACTGGCGCAGCAATGCAAACTGGCACCAACGCTAGTGACACCCTGGGTGCGTTCGAGCCAGACAGTACACCACTTTACGCCAAACTTGTTGAAATCTACGAACAGTGCGGTGCAACTACTCCAGAGTCCAGGTCGAGCCTACCAGTACCTAGGCACGTGGCCAGGAAGTCTCTGGCCTCTGCCACTGCCCGTGTGAACAAGATACTCCCTAGACTTCTGGAGTGTGACCGTGGGTTGCGAGATGACACCACCTCGCTTGGCCAGATCAGTGACATGGTCTATGCTGGGGCCAAGCTTGTACTCTCACTGCTGGATATCAATACCGATGGTACCCCTGACACAGCTAGAGGAAAATGCTCCTTGCCTGCCTGGCGACAACGCCTTGAAAAACGTGTTTGTGCACTGAGGGCTGACGTCTCCCGGCTGACCAGCTTCATGCGTGATGGATCCCTTTCTAACACCAACATCAAGCAGCACAGGATCCACCGGCAATATAAAGTCCAGACTTTGGATCAGGCCCGCCAGCTACTGGAGCATACGAAAATGCAGCTAGAAGCAACAGCCGCACGGATCCGGCGCTATAAGCTAGAGGCAACACGCAGGTCGGAGAATCGTGTTTTCGTCACGAATGAGCGTCAGTTCTACCGCAATATGACCAAGTCTACGGAAATGCCTGGGCAGCCACCTGTCGACCAGGCTGCTGCGCATCCATCGGCTGAGGCTGTTACTGAGTTCTGGTCATCTATACTGGAAGAACCCGTGGAGCTGCGTGGCGGTGCTTGGCTTGATAATTTGGAGAGGGACTGTGAGGAGATTCAACAACAAGACTGTGTCATTCTTCAACTGGAGGACCTCAGGGACATCTTGAAGAAATCAAACAACTGGAAAGCCCCAGGACGGGACAAGATCCATGCATTTTGGTGGAAGAAGTTTTCGTCTATCCACGAGCGTATTGTGGTCTCCTTTCAATCAATCCTGGATGCAGAGACAGAGTCGCCGGCCTGGTTCTCGTTTGGTATCACCACTCTACTGCCTAAGAAAGGAGACCTTTCTAGGCCCGAGAATTATCGCCCAATAACATGCCTGCCAACGATTAGCAAGATATTCACATCCTTACTCGCTGCTGCCATGTGGCGCCATTTATCTTCAGAGGATATCTTTGCAGATGAGCAAGTTGGCTGTACTCCAGGGCGTGGTGGATGCCTTGACCAACTAATGATCGACAAGATGGTTCTAGAGGATGCAGCATCCCGTAGTCGGAATCTTTCGACGTGCTGGGTGGACTTCCGCAAAGCCTTCGATAGCCTGTCTCACCAGTGGATCCGGAGATGCCTGTTGATCTACCGCTTTGCAGACAATCTTGTCTCATGCATCTCAAGCATGATGGATCATTGGAAAACGCAAATGGTACTGCCTGGTCAAACACCCCGTGCATTCAGTCGCCCAATATCTATCCACCGTGGCATTTTCCAGGGCGATTCCCTTTCTCCACTGCTATTTTGCCTGTCTCTAAATCCGATCAGTGGCGAGGTGACCAGGACGGGTCTTGGCTACCGCTGTGGCCCACCGGCCCAGGTGTGCCCTGTATCGCACCTGTGGTACATGGACGACATGAAGCTCTTCGCCCGAAACGACAATAATCTGCTCTCCATGACCAATGTTGTGGAGTCAATGGGCGACTGCATTGGTATGCGATTCCACCCATCAAAGTCTAGCTGGCTCACCATGAAATGGGGAAGAGCCCAGAGCGATCAGCAGTCTGCTCTCCAGACACTCCAGGGTCACGCTATTGCTAAGCTGCAGGCGGAGGAGTCCTACAGGTACCTTGGTGTCCCGGAATCAGCACATTTTCACGCCACCGAATTGAAGACCACAGCAAAGGCTGAGTTCGGCCGCCGCCTTCAATTGATATGCTCGTCTCAATTGAACGCCAGGAACTTGGTCAAAGCCATCAACACCTTTGCCATTCCAGTCATCCTCTACTCTCTGTGCATCGTTGAGTGGACAAAGGCAGAGATAGAGGAACTCGACCGACAGACCCGCCAAGCACTGTTTAAAGCACACGCCCGCCACCCCAAGGACTCTGCCGCCAGGGTCCACCTGCCTCGTGACATGGGTGGTCGAGGAATTCTATCATTCCGGGATCTCCTGGATAGAACCCGTGTCCGGGTGGCGCGGTACCTACAAGCCCACCCAAACGTGCCACTGTTGGCTGCTGTTAAGCGCCATCACGACAATGATGTGGCACCGTCAAAATCAGTTACACGTCAAGCCTCCAGACTTCTGGGTGAACTTGACCTACCCGACTTGGAGACTGCCACAAAAGTAATTGTCAAGAAGGCCGTTGCTCTCCGGTGCCTGGCCGTTATCCAAGGTAAGCCTCTCCATGGCCAGTTCTGGAGACGAGCTTCTGATGCTGGCTTGGACCTGGGCTTGAGCTTTCGCTGGCTGAAATCGCCAACGATCAGGCCTGCGACAGAGGGACTCTTGCTGGCTGTACAGGATCAGGCCATTGCGACCAGGCACTATCAGGTCACGGTCATTGGACGGGGAGACGTTGTGGACATTTGTCGAGTTTGCGGCACTCGCGGAGAAACAGTTGATCACATTGTGGCCTGTTGCCCAGCTCTAGCCAAAACACTGTATATCGAACGGCATGACACGCTCGTCAAGTTGGTGCATTGGGCACTATGCAAGCGGCATGGTCTGGGTCAGCCGGGAAGCAACCCGCTGAAGCATCATCTTGTGCCTGTCACGGAAAATCCTGACATGAAGCTCCTGTGGGAGTTCAATATCCCAACGGATACGCAAGTGCGCCACAACCGCCCAGACCTGGTGTTGGGGTCCAGCACACAGGTGCTGCTGATGGATGTCAGTGTTCCACTGGACCAGAATGTGCCCACAAAAATCGCCGAAAAAATAACAAAGTACTCTCCCCTTTGCCAAGAGCTGCGGCGCATCTGGCATGTGGATGATGTCCGCGTTGTGCCCCTGGTTGTTGGGGCGCTTGGTGGACTGACTGGTGTGTCCCTCTCACACTTTGTGTTGGCATTGGCAGGCACTCTGCGCATTGAAAGGGCTCAGCAATGTGCTATCCTGGGCACGCTGAACATCATCAAGTCGGTTCTTGGCATTCGGCATTAGGCTCCTCATGTTACGGGTAGAGCTAGTCTGTATAAACCTCCAATACCGCATTTGCTTTGACATCCATGAATGTGCAGTATGACGGTTCTCACAGCCTGATTTTTCTCTTGCCATTTGAGTATGTCCGGCATTCATCTCTTCCTCTATTTCTACAGGTCTATTCCTGTACTGGTAGTCCATTTTTGTGATTACTCTTTTTGTATTCGAATTATGTCCTGTCCTCCTCCATCTTTTTGTATTCGAATATGTCCTGGCATCCTCCATCGTACTGCTTATTTCTGTCCGTCTCTCAGTTTCTGCGTCGGCTTTCAATATTTTTGCTTTGGTTTTTACAATCCTTTTTGCTTCGGTCTTCATTGCGTTGGCCATTTATCTATTTTTTTTCTCTCATTACCCTTGGTCTCTTTTGGCCCGGTGATGGGGTTCTTACCTCATGTCATGACAACGTGAGTGAAATAAAGCCAACTCCATAATAATAATAATAATGCTGGACATTCCTGATGCGCGTGTCGAGCTGTGCACCAGACGTCTTCGAGCCTCTCGAGTCCTCTCTTCGCTCCGTCTTGTTGCCAGCTCTATTGGGTGTGCCAGTCGTCCCTGCCCCTCTACGCAGCCTCCTTGCTCTGCCTGTGCGTCATGGTGGCCTTGTAGTGCTCAATCCAGTTGAGGCTGCCCCGCAACAGCGGACAGCATCTCTGTCCATCACGAGCAGTCTCCAGCAACTTATCGCAGACCAGTCCTCCCTCTACAGCGTAGACCCAGCAGCCATTTACGCCGCCAAGCCTGCTGCCAAGCAAGCCCAGTCTGTGACTACCAAGACCGTCCTGCAGACAGCTGGTCCAGAGGCCCTACCACCAATGCTTCTGGAGCACCTCCAGGCCAAGGGAACAGGTGCATGGCTGACCTGTCTTCCTGTTCGCGAGCATGGATACTCCCTCGACCGGCGGTCCTTCGTTGATGCCCTATGTATTCGGTATGGCCTCACCATCCACGATTCACCTACCGAGTGTCCATGCGGCCGGCCGTTCACCATCGACCACGCAATGATCTGCAAGTTGGGCGGCTATCCCATCCACCGGCACAACCATGTCCGCAACTACCTGGGCCAACTTCTCTCTCAAGTGTCTGAGGATGTGCAGCTGGAGCCACCGCTGCAACCTCTACCGACGGTCCGCACGTTTGACCATGGTCCTGCCCTGCTCACTGCGGACGACGCCAGACCGGACATCAAGGCCAGGGGGTTTTGGTCGGTACAGACTGATGCATCTTTTGATGTAAGGGTGTTCTATCCCAACGCACAGTCGTACCGATCTCGCCCGCTGGCTGAGGTGTTCCAATGGCACGAGCGTCAGAAGCAGTCGGCATACGGTGCCCGGATCCGGGAAGTTGAGCACGCGTCGTTCACCCCGATCGTCCTGTCTTCTGCTGGTGCCCTGGCGAAGGAGGCCACCCGGTTCCTGAAGCTGCTCGGAACGAAGCTCTCCACCAAGCTCTCGCAGCCGTATCCCCTCGTGATGGGAAAGCTGCGGATGGACCTGGCTTTCAGCCTTGTCCGCGACTCCGTCCTGATGGTTCGTGGGAGTCGCCTTGCATTCCGTGCACCTGGTCTGGCGGCGGATGTGGATGCTGTTTCTGTGGAGGCCCGCATTCCCGCCACTACGTGACGCTAAGTCCTCCTGGGGTTTGCCGCTCTCCGGTCCTCTTTCATCCCGTTCTCCCCTCTTTTTTGGGGATTCTTTGTACTTCGTCTTTCTTGTTTTTCTTGTTCCTTTGTTTTTTTTGTAGGACACATTTTTGGTGTACTGATTTCGGTTGTTGTTGTGTCTGACTCTATTCCCAATATCTAATTCTGTGTTTGGTTTTCCAACTCATTGGGTTGTAGTTTCCATCATGAGTTTGATTCCATCGTGAGTTTGATTCCATCGTGAGTTTTGATTCTATTTGCTATTTTTCGTTACATTTTTGAGCTCACATCTATCTGCTTTTTTGGTGTTATTGGCCCGGACAAGAGGCTTCTTTCCCATAATAATAATAATATTAATAATAAAAAATTAAAAAAATAATAATAATAAAGGGTTTGCTCCCCACACCGGAGCTCGCGCTATTCCGCCGACTTTACTTGACACTTGACTGACTCACGACTGCCATCCAGAACACACGAGAAGTCCATCGAACCTTCGACTCGGCAAACCTGCAAGAAAGCACAACTCCCTGCTCAATACACAGTGTTTCGGGGAATTCACCCCTCATCAGTTGAGCTTGAGTAGGCTGAGGAAGATTGTGCCTGAAGAGCACCACTTATATAGTGCTCTTCAGGCACAAACATCACCAGGGATACAAACTTACAGAGACAATGTAAGTGGTGCTATATAAGTGGTGCTATATAAGTGGTGCTCTTCAGGCACAATCTTCCTCAGCCTACTCAAGCTCAACTGATGAGGGGTGAATTCCCCGAAACACTGTGTATTGAGCAGGGAGTGGTGCATTCTTGCAGGTTTGCCGAGTCGAAGGTTCGATGGACTTCTCGTGTGTTCTGGATGGCAGTCGTGAGTCAGTCAAGTGTCAAGTAAAGTCGGCGGAATAGCGTGAGCTCCGGTGTGGGGAGCAAACCCTTTCTTACAAATCATCGCCGAAGTCGCAACCACTATTTAATAATAATAATAATAATAATAATAAACAGCTCGCATCTTCCCTGAACCTGTAAGACAGGAGCAGAGTCGACGCATCTGTCAACAGTGTCAAGCCAAGTTAGGCTATCTCCTGCAGCTTGGAGAGCGCTCTCCACGGAGAGATCCGCTGCCTTCAGGTCGTGCCGAATCGTATCTATCTACCGCAATGGCGGACGGCCACGGGTTTTTTTATGTCGTTTGTGTTGATTGATAGCTCCAGTGCTTGGAACGAGGCGGATTCCGGACCCTCTCGCACCACATGGCCAAACCACAGCAGCATGCGTCGCCGGCATGTGGCACTAACTGGAGATTGTTTTGTTTCTGTGTATAAGTTGTTATTGGTGATGCGTTGCGGGTAGACAATCTGCAGCAGTACGCGTAGCTTCCTCCGTTGCCATTTGTCCAGTTTGTCGTTCAGCAATTTGGACAGAGTCCACAATCCGCAATTGTATAGAAGGATCGGCATTATGAGGCAGTAAAACATACACAGTCGGGAATAATAATAAAAAACACAGGTACGTTGTCCTGACTTACGTAAGCACGATGATATATCTGGGAGCAGCCAACCGAATTTGGCGTAATCATCGTCCTTTAATGTAGTGCACACTGCCGATATTCCCGGATGGTTGGTATACCCTGTATCACATGTTGAGTACCGCGCCTTATTGGCATTTGAATTTGAAGTTAGATATTTGCCACCCGGAATACTGTACTCAAGGCATTGTGGTGTAGGCGCTGAGAAAGCACAAAGAAGTGGAGAGCATTTGCCAGATTAGCAAGCACTGATGCAAGAAATGGTGTCTTCTTCGAACGGATATTCCCTCGAATATTGCGTTGGCGACCGAACGAATATTCTATATTCTTCTGAAGCGGCTCAGTCACTTCACTCAATCAGATGCAACAGTCACTCAATCAGATGCAACAGTCATGTTGTTTACAGATCACGTGCATAGTAAATATCCACTGGTGAAAGAGCAAATTTGACCAGAGAATAAGCAGCTTCACAGTTCTCATAACATAATTTCTTCCCTCTCATCCGCAATACTACAGAGAAGATCATGGTCGGAGCTGCATATTACAGCAACGCAGCACAAATGTTTGGGTAATAGAGTGTTCAAATGGCACTGCCTGCTTTTGAATATTCTTTCTGGTTTCTGGTTTCTGGTGTCGGTATTCTAGAATATTGCGAATATGCGAATATTCCTTTGCATCACTGTTAGCAACCTTACACCAATCCCAGACTCTTGGCCGGTATCACTATGCACACGACTTTCTCCTGCCTTACAGTGCATCACAAGCTGGTATAAGCGACCGCCCCCCCCCCCCCCCCCCCACGGTGCAAGCAACAGCGGGCGTTAAAGCTGGGTGGGCTTTAGAGCCAGGTGGCATACATGCGTGGCATAATTGGATTGGCTTACGAACATGATGTACATACATGGGCATAATTGTACTTCCATGTACTCGTAGTGACAGGTGTGGGGCATAGAATAGCATAATGTCGTGTATCAAAGCCGGGCAATGGTCATGGTACTCTCTATTAAAGATGATATCCTTGTAGATCGTTTGAAGCGTATATGTTCGTCCGGCAAGTTACAAGAGGAACTTGATTTCCCCGCTCAGTTTTCGTGAAGAATGGTTGCACGGAGTTTTTGTTGCAGAAGTTTTTGTCGGTCGAACACGCTAGCGAAGTCCCGTTGATTGGTCCTGCTCACTGTCCTGTCTATTCTGTGTTTGCCATGGAAAGGGCTGGAGTCGATTAACGTTTGTAGTGCAGTTAAATCCATTGTTCGTCGAACATACTACGCAGTACACTCCGTGCCTGTATTTACACCCTGGTGTGCGGTCACGGTGCTAAAAGATGTCCTGTTAACCCACCACCTAAGTCGTCTTATACAGTATTATAACTTTGAATGCCGGCGGCAGTGTGTTAGTCGGTATGCTGGTAGGACTGTAAACACCCGGTGAACGCATGCATCAAACAACACACAACACTGCCACCTAGCGCACAACAGCAAAGACCGAAGCGAGGCCGACCCAGGACGCACCCACAGACTGCACAACCATTACGGATTACCTACACCACCCCTGCAACTGACGGTTCTCACGCCTCTAGCTGTTGGTGCTCGAGTGAGAGAGAGAGAGAGAGAGAGAGAGAGAGAGAGAGAGAGAGAGTAAGTTACATTTATAAAGACAGGTAAGTCTAACAAATGAGGACTGAGACCTCTACAACAGGGTTTTTACGCCTGAAAGCAGGTGCATGATTTAACAAGCAGGTTGTCAGTCTAGATTTTATGCGCAGATGGAGAAAAAGCGCAGAATTTTTGTAATGAGATGAAAAGCAGAAATAATAAGAAATAATAAGAAAAGATGAAATGAAAGCCTGCTCACAACCCCGCCCAGCCTTGCGAACTGGGTATTGTGGATTAAGAACCCGGTTCAACGCTCGAGCAAGCGCTCTCCACTCAAGGTGTTCACAGCAACTGATAGGAACTCATATGGGGAAATTATAGAAAAGAAATAATAAGATAAAGAGAATAAATTTCAACGCACCTCAATAAACGGAGCCCCACATACAGTACCTCAGAAAAGTGGATCTTCCGACCAGTGTTTTTGTTGACGTCGCAACCAGATGATGTGGCTGCTTCGCAGAGACGTCTTACTGCACAAATTACAAATAAATTTTATTCTTCGATTAGAAAACCCAAGCGCTTTCAGAGCCCACCGAAGAGAGTCCGGGATGAAACCACGCACACCTACCTCAACCGAAAAAGAAACGACCTGCCACCCGTTTGCTCGGCATTGATCGGCCAGATCCGCATACCGCCTGTCCTTCCGCGAGTTACTGACACTGAATCTGTCCTCAGCACAAACTGTCAACTCCATCCAGAATACAATCCTACGACTCGTAGAGTACAGAACTATATCTGGTCTTAGGGTGGTAAGTGCAACACAGCTAGGGAAAGAAATCTTTGCACTAACTGAGTCGACAAGAAGTTTCCAGTCTGAGGCCGCTGACAGGAGATCAGTCGTAACCAACTTCCATCTGGGCTGAACGCGAACTGGCTTCTCTCCCGCCTTGCAAAACGAGATGAAGTCAAGCTCATTTGAATTTTCGGTTTGTACGGTGTTTGCAGCAGTGCGGATTCGAATCTCCTCACGCATGTTCCTGACGATGACCCCGAGTACGTTGTCGTGCCTCCAGTTGTAACGTCCCTGGTCCAGCGCTACGCGACAAGCGCCAAGCACGTGGCGCGTAGTACAGGCCCAGGCACGGCACAAACTACAGTACGGATCCACTACGGTGTTTCCCCAACGGCGTAGGTTCGTCGGAGAAGGTAGCATGTCGAGGGTTGATGCGAGAAGAAATTTCAAATCCTTACCAGTACCACCGTACAAAAGGGATTTCCACGAGAGGTCCTGCCACATCACCGATGTCCACTCCAACCACTTGCCTTGCACCTGAAGAGTCTTCAGCCTCAAAATCTGCTCCTGCGCGTTGATCTCCTCAAATGTTTGAAGGAGATCCTTCCTCGGGGGTTTGGAATGCTGCTTCGGAGCACGAGCACCCAACCCTGCACGATGACTTGAAGATGACGGTGGACGGAGAGTCCCTGAACCTACTGATGCCTCTGCACACTCCAGCTCTATTGTCGCCGCATATCGCTTTGTCAGCTTCGCATCCTTACTCCGACGCAGAGTGTACAGCGCCCTCATGCGCGCGTCCCCACTCGATCGAAGAATGTGCCATTTGATGGACTGGCACTTTTTCCACACCGTAGGAAGGTAGTGGAGGCATAAGCCAAAGCGTTTGCGACTGCCAATAAAAAGAATGGCAGAGTTTGCGCATCGAGGTAGGCCTGACCATTTCTTCAGAAATGGTAAACACATAAAGTGCAGTTCACGTACAAAACCTTGTGTGAGTTCAAGAACCTGGAAAGACCAAGAAAGCTTGGGCACTACAAGATGGTGGTAAAGCCATAGCTTGTGATGGTCTTGAAGCCAAGAGCCATCTACTTTTTGCATGAGAGATACAGTGAGTTGACGGATGTCTTCCCGCTGGGTCTGCTCAGAGCAATCAGCATGCAGCCTTCGCCCCAGGAACTTGAACTCTGCAGTGTCAATGAAAGCGATCTTCCTCCCTGACATCGTCAGGCAGGGATCGTAAGGTTTGTACCCTCCATCTACAAGCTTTGCTGCACTGCTTTTGCATTTGTGCGGCGCCGCCTGCATACATTGGGTCCACGAGAGAAAGTCCTCCGTGACCGCAATGAGTTTTTGACAACCTGCACTAGATTTGCTATAGAGGCCTAAGTCATCAGCAAAAGCTGTTTGGGACACTTGCAAAGGGGCAGATTTAAAATCATAGGAGAGGCAACTTAATTCAGGGGCTGCAAGTGAGTCCAGCAGAAGCTGGAAACAAATATTGAAAAGGACCGGGGACAAGTGGCACCCCTGGAAAACACCAATGTTGTAATTAAAGGTGGGAGTGTGTGGTTGTACGACGAAAGCGCAAAGACCGTCGTAGTAGGAAAAAATTAATTTCCTGAATTGCAAAGGAAGGCTGTAGTGGGTTAGAGCATACTGTATCAGATTGTGGCGCATTGAACCAAATGCATTCTTCAAATCTATCCACGCAATGCAAATTTGGCGTTTTGCCGTCTTTGCATCACGCATCGCCTCATAACAAAGTGATGTATGCTCTAAGCACCCAGCCTTTGCAGGCATAAATCCTTTCTGGTTGTCACCATCGAAGAACCTATTGCCTAGCATATGTTTCAAGAGGCGCTTTGCAACTAAGGTGAAAAAGATCTTCCCGGACGTGTTTGCTAGAGCAATCGGTCGGAATTTCGAAGGATCATCAGACACCTCCCCCTTGGCCAGGAGTGTGATACGAGAGAGAGGAGAGAGAGGAGAGAGAGAGAGAGAGAGAGAGAGAGAGAGAGAGAGAGAGAGAGAGAGAGAGAGAGAGAGAGAGAGAGAGAGAGAGAGAGAGAGAGAGGGAGGGAGGGAGGGAGGGAGGGAGGGAGGGAGGGAGGGAGGGAGGGAGGGAGGGAGGGAGGGAGGGAGGGAGGGAGGGAGAGGGAGGGAGGGGGAGGGAGGGAGGGGGAGGGAGAGAGAGAGAGAGAGAGAGAGAGAGAGAGAGAGAGAGAGAGAGAGAGAGAGAGAGAGAGAGAGAGAGAGAGAGAGAGAGAGAGAGAGAGAGAGAGAGAGAGAGAGAGAGAGAGAGAGAGAGAGAGAGAGAGAGAGAGAGAGAGAGAGAGAGAGAGAGAGGGGGGGAGGGAGAGAGAGGGAGAGAGAGAGAGGGGGGGAGAGAGAGAGAGAGAGAGAGAGAGAGAGAGAGAGAGAGAGAGAGAGAGAGAGAGAGAGAGAGAGAGAGAGAGAGAGAGAGAGAGAGAGAGAGGGATGGAGAGAGGGAGAGAGAGAGAGAGAGAGAGAAAGAGAAAGTGAGAGAGAGAAGGAGGAAGAGAGGGAGAAGGAGGGAGAAAGGGAGAGAGGGAGATACAGACAGACAGACAGACTTGGTGTTTTAGTAAAAGTGATCTTACTGTCATCGCGAGGTGTGGTGGTGTTGCCTTTGAGTGCTGCAAAAAAAAAAGAGATGCACATTTCCCTTTAGCCAAGTTAAGAAAATTGATTGTTTATCGTTCGGGTCCGCCCCGAATTTTCACCCTCCTGGCCAAACTATTTAACCCTTTACCGGCAGCCCCATACTTGAATGCGTCAACGTTGACGCATTCGACATGCATGCAAAACCATGCCTGGCGTGACGGGAAGCATCAGCCCACGGCGATTTCCCGTGGCCCTCACACAGCCAAGGTATGATCCTATCGGTAGCTGAAGAGATCCACGCGTGTCCCATTTGATTTCATTGAGAACTGCGCGATCGAAAACTTACGGAAATACGTGCGCCCCGACAATGCCGTCCCCCTCCGTCAAAACATCGTCAGGTGCATTTTCTCTTGCGCAGTGAGTTCCTATCGTCCTCGGATGACTTCTCCGACGAGGACCTAGCAGTCCTTCGCTCTGTGACCGACGACAGATAGATAAATACTTCGTTCCAGCCGCCGATGCAAGCGAATTTCAAATTACGGAGCGTGGCGCACGCCAAGTAAATTCTCACGCAAATATGGGGAGCGCCAGCCGCTGAAGACGATGTCGTCGTGATGTACCTGGAAGAAGCTGATGGTGCTTATGGTGGGGAAGCCATGGAGAGCGATCCCCGTGTCGACAGTCTCCCAGAGACGGAATTTAGGCCATCGACTTTCTCCGTACCTGAGTGACGGCAGCGCAGCGCGGCGTGCGTGCGACCGTCCGGAGCTTTCCGACAGCGATTCTGGGGCGATGCTGCTCTCTTTTGCGAGCGAAGCATGGCCAATGAAGTTTGTGTTGGCTATGGCATTTGTTTCCGCTCCGAAGTCGACTTGTTTTGGTAGTATCATGTCGATGTCGGAACTCTGACGATTTGCATGTGTACAATTTCCGTGTTTAGACGTAGAGGTGCCAATTTAGCAGCGTATGTGTGTGGTATGAGAAAATAATTTTTTCCATGGTCAAGAAGTAGTACAGTAAATATCATTATATCCGGTCACTTTATAAACGATACTTACTGTACTAGACTTCCAATAAAACATAACTTGCACATACAAAATGTGGCCTCGTTGTGAGTTATTGGCATCCATCTAAATGTTATGGATTTCACATACAAAAGTAACTTGCCGGTAAAGGGTTAATTTATTTAGTACTGGTAAATACGCTGTATGTACTGCAGTCTACGGCCTCTAATCAGCATGACCGTAGATTTTCAAAGGTCAAGTCCACAGAATGAAGCATAACTTAGTTTCAGGCAGGCACTCTGAGGAACTGTCTGCCCCCTACCATAACCTCCCTCATAAATATTGCTGAGTTTAAAAGAGAACTGCATACTAGTATGGCTAAGTTTCAATTTCACTGCAAAGGTATTCACTGATATTCCTTGTTTTCCTCATTGATTTGCTCACTTCCAGTTTCAAATATTTATTCTCACGATAGCCAGTGGCCAATAAGAGATAATAGTGTAAGAAAGGAGAAAGAGTGAGGAAGAATTGGGTGGGCAGAGCCTGGGGGTTAATGATTACTTCAGTGTACGGGCAGTGGTAGTCGCTACTTGAGCATACAGAGTTGTGCAACAGCAGGGATATCTAGGATTTGAAGAGAGTACGAGAAGGGATTTCACGAAGCTGGGTGGGCAAGCGATTAAAGTAATGAAGGGCCTTGTACAGGGGAGAATGGAGACAGTTGTCCTATTCGTCGTGTTATTTCTCCTTCTCTACTTGCTTAGGATGAGAACATTTCATGTTCTCATCCTAACTGTACAGAATGGAGACTCCATCGATAGGCATAAACGGCCTCCGGGGAATCCTTTAAATAAAAAATATACAAATACAAATACAAATATATTAATTGTGACGTGCTTGAGAAGTGAAACTGGTTATCAGCTGCCTGATTTTCTTCATTTTCTACGTTGGTTGTTGCACTTTTCCTTATGAGAATCCTCAAAATTGTCTTGCAAGATGTTATTCATGGCTAACGATTCATCTGCATCACATGGATTTACCTCATCGTTCTGTGCCAAATGGCTTAAAATATAACGAAGAAAAAGGCATGCCTGGGGTTGCGAACACCTACCCTACAACCACACATAAACATCTACATGCAGAATAAGAAAAGAAAATGAAAAACCTCCCTTCCGCCCCAATTTCTTAGGAAAAGCTGACGATAAACAATCAATATATTTGACATGGCCTTAGTATGGATGTGTAGTTTTTATTGTGCAGACGTGCAGATGATACTGTAAGCCTACAAATTTTCGGCTCATTCAAATTTTGGCCTCCCAGGGCTAGAGCCTAAAACCCGTTTCGGCCGCATCAAGTTCTCGGCCTGTACCGCTGCTGCCCGTATACATTAGCGAGGTTCTGCCACACGGTAAAACGTACCAAAGTACATATGGAAACCTCGCTGCCCGATGGCTGGCCACGTAGTCATCGTTAAAGAGGAAGTTAAGCCTAAAATCAAATCTTCACCAGTTGTAGTCTTCGAGGCGCTGAGTCGAATGGTCTTGGACCGAGGAAGCTGAGACGCTCCCTTCCTCCTTTATTCCCAATCAAACTCGCGCACTTCCACCGAAACTGGGTGACTGTGCCCTACTAGATGGGGATTTGTATGCAAAATGTCACTAAAAGCGCAATTTCGTTCTTATAAAAGCACGGATGACCGCGATTGGCTCATATGTTGTAGTCTTTTGGATTCTGAGTCGACTGGTTTTGGTCCGAAAAGGCGGCGATGCAGCGTTCCTCCTTTATTCCGAATCGAACATGGTTGAACAAACGGTCTTGTGCTCCTGCAGACACCAGTCACCTGGTCACCGTGCCCGCAGGGTACAACTTACAGCCTGTTTGACCTTTTTGAGGTGCAGTCCTGTCACTCGAGTTGAACTCGAGTTGAACCTTGGTGTGAAAGTTGTCGCCTGTTGGCGCGGTGACCAGGTGACTTGGGCACGCAGCATTCTCGGACCAAAACCAGTCGACTCAGCGTCCAAAAG
The DNA here is from genome assembly GCF_964019385.1 of Sycon ciliatum. Classification (NCBI taxonomy): domain Eukaryota; kingdom Metazoa; phylum Porifera; class Calcarea; order Leucosolenida; family Sycettidae; genus Sycon; species Sycon ciliatum. Next base: position 10,789,073 of record NC_088645.1, read on the forward strand.
ACTACAAAATATGTTCCAATCGCAGTCATCCGTGCTTTTGTAAGAACGAAATGGCGCTTTTAGCGACATTTTACAAACAAATCCCCATCTAGTAGGGCGCAGTCACCCAGTTTCGGTAGAAGTTCGCGAGTTCGATTGGGAATAAAGGAGGAAGGGGGCATCTCAGCTTCCTCGGACCAAGACCATTCGACTCAGCACCCAGAATACTACAACTGGTGAAATTTTGATTTTAGGCTTAACTTCCCCTTTAAATGTTCTGCACGTTATCATGCCACAATTACAAAAACGACCCTTTGGGACCCCATCGATCGATACAGTGGCACTAAAAAAATTATATCTCTGGTGTTCCTTCACCCATTTTCATAAACGAAACATCTACATTTCAAGAGGAATCTTGGCTATCACTTCAAAGTTATCCGAAGACTCTACAAGGTACGATGCCGCCTTGGTGAGACTCGAGGTCCGAGGAGAACTGAAACATTCGCTCTGATCGAAAAATTCAAATTTTCACACTGCACTTGGCAGGAGTTTTCCCCGGAGTGCTACCTCGTACTCAAGCATGCAGCACACCAAAATGTTGCACTTGAAACAAGCTTTCCGCTGTAGTTTGTTTGAAGTCGATGTGATGAAGGAGAATGGAATGGCGGCTGTTTGAACTTTGCTGGAGCTATTCGCGCACGGCTGCTGTTTTGAGCGGCATTCTAGGCCACGAAGAGCAGAGGCCGTGCAGGTAGCTGTCTTAAGTGTGGTATTAGTCGCTTCGTCTTGGCCTTGGAAATACCTTTCCAGCAGTGGCAAGTTTGTAAAAATCGGTGAATGTTTGGCAGAGATACAAGCGAAAGTGGATGTTATACGAAGGTGAGTAAAAATTGTCGTACTTTCAGTGGGGTCACCAATGTTAAAAAATTTTGGTTGGTAAACTTTCCGGTTTTACAGTAAATGGAAGAAAACACCCTGATCATGGTCGGATCGAACCAGGAGACTTTCTACTTGAAAGTTTGCGGGGAAGGGGGTGATGAACACCTGATGATGAACGCAGCACACACTGATGATGAGAGATTAGTAAGTTTGCTTACGGATGCACGGAAGTCCTTCTGGTACAAACCAACCAGCGCCGGGGTTTTTGTGGCTATTGTGGACACAGGTTGCAATATGTCTGTCAGCACGTATATATTTGTTTTCACACACTGGAAGAACTGACTGATTAGCCCCCGCAGCAACATAGTGGCCACCCGTGAAGTTGTATTTGTTGCATTGAACTAGCATAGCGGAGAAAGCACAAACAAGTCGAGAGCATTGGCCGTGTTAGCAAGCATGTACGCATCATAGACTCTTGGGCAGTAGCACTCTGCACACGCCTTTCCCCTGCCCTGCAGTACATCGGACCTATAGTCACCCTTCCCTGCTACCAAGTTTCATAGCACCTGTGTCTCGAATTGAGTGTGCCAATTTTGTTGATGTTGCCGTTGTCGTCGTCAATGCTGTTTAAAAAAAAATTATTCTCCCGATGGGTTGCGGACAAAATATAGTGAGAGTTACATCACAAGGAGATTAATCATATCTAGTAACTCAGTGGTCCTTTCGCATTTTTGCGTTAAAAGTACTAATATGCCTTGGTTTAATACGCCGTGAAGTCGTGTATCAAAGCCGCGGCAGCTTATATGACTCTTCCGGGGAAAGTTTGCAGGTTATGTAACATGACAGGTATTTCTATGCATGCCAACGGTAAAACCATGCTCGTGTGCCGGGAGAGTGCACCTTGAAAATCAGGCGCCCATTCACTACACGGCTTCTATTTGAGACAGGCTTTAACACGAGATACTACAGTAGGTGTAAAGAGTATGAAAAGGATGCAGACATCACCAAGCACCATAACACCCGATGTTGTTTTCTGTGAAAGTATATTCCGAAACTAAATTTTTCTGTGCCACTTTATTAATTTTTTTTACAAGATAACCACAAACCATCACGGTGCAAACGCCGGCAAAAACGCACAGAGATACACATAGGAATGGCAGCCGAAGCGGTGCTGTACAAGCAGGTAGACCGACCAGGGGTCTCGGTTTCAGCACTGCTCATGCGCGCCAAACAGAAAAATACGAAAATAGAACAAAATGAGCAGGATATCAACGTTCAACTCGTTCATGCTGGTTTTATCACACTCTTCGCGGAAAGTATTGATAAATTCTCCACTGATGCATAGTACAAAAGAGAAAGGACCAAGGAACTACAAGCTACGCTATACCGTAGGCTGTCCACTAACACCACCAGTTACTAAATATTCAGCTCATGAGTACCTCAGTTCTCTATCCTCCACTGATGAGCGGAACACGAAAATTGCAATTCTGGAAAAGAATAGTATTTTAGGCGAGATCAAAATAAAATAGAGATTCCCGGGCAGGACCCATGTGAAAATTGGTGCGCACAGGCATTTTCTTTTGCTATGCATGTCTGCATAGCGTGCTGAACTTTTTTTTTACTGTATTTTCCAGTAATTTGTTTTACAAACCACAGGCACGCGGCTTACACATCTTCCATCGGTCCAGCCTTTCCCGCTGCGAGTTACGTGTAAAGGAAACAACTGCTACGCCTGGCTGTACACACCACAGAGCAGGGCCACCCGAAAAGCCGGCCGTCCGTGTCCAGCACTACTCCTACACTACCTGCTCTACAGTCCAGTTCAAAAACATTGACAATCAGGTTTTGGTCTTAAAAAGTATGAAGATAAGGGAAAATCAGAAAACTAAGTAGAGTGAAACCTGGTTAGGAAGAACACGCGTAAGACAAATGTTTGCCTAAGAAGAACTAGTATTCGTAACTGTATTGGATAAGACCCTGTGTATTCACTGGGTAAAACGTAATGGATAAGAAGAACTCCCGTTATTGCGAACAAATATCATCGGTCCCTCGATGTTCATCCTAAAGCGGTTTGACTGTACATAGAAGGGCTTGTTAGGGCATGGCCAATTGTTCTGTGAAGGTTTCGGAACAACTGGACCAGCCGTTAAGGAGTTAAGGATTTCGGCCAGGTTTCTGGCCTTTTACCCTGGTTCAGACGTTGCCCAGGAAGCCAGTAGCGATTTTCATCAAAACAAAAACACAATAATTATATCTTAGCCTCTTTGACCTTGTGGGTATGAATGCTGTCTGCTGACCATGAAGTTGTGGGTTCGAATCCCATCCTATCTTCAACTCGAACTTTTTTCGTCGTTATTTTGGTGCGTCAAGTCGAAGGTGGCTGCTCCAAACGACTTGTTGAATGTTGTAGTTGGAGTTCGCGCTTCCTGCCGACTGACTGACACTTGACTGGCTCGCGTCATGTGATCATACACACAACACTGAAACTGGGTGAGTGAGCAGAAGTCATTGCGCTGTATCTACGAGTTGAATACAGACACATCGATCGATTGACTTCTTGTTGAGAATTATTTTAGTATTTCACGATCGTCAATTTATATAAATTTAGGAGTCGGCGACGTCTCCTATCAGCTTCCACAGGCGTCTGCTTTTCTCAAAATGTCGCCGAAGTCACACGGATCGATGTTTTTGTCAAGTCATGGCCTAGCACCTGGAGAATGAGTCCGTGTCTATGTCCTTTTCGTCAGATGGTGAGAGTAAATTGCATCGCGCACTCGCAGGGACGCAGCTCAAAGAAACGATTTGGTCACGAAACAAATTGGGACTCATGCCGCGCTTCAACATTTACCACGGTTTCGACTTGTCCTCTACATCGATACGAGCAAGAAGTTAGTTATTTGTTGTAAACCAGACGTGCATGTACCTGCGTGCGCGAGTTGTAATCTTCCATGCTTTCGCGCGGAATATTTCTTCGCGCTCACAGCGAGTTTTCCCGGGCACTACAAGCGGAAAGACAGCAAACTCCCCGGGCATTCACCAGGATTGTCAATGCTTTTGAAATGGACTGTAAGTCCAGGCATGACCTGGTCCTATTGTGCATTTCAAAAGTAGAGTCCTGTGGAGTAAAACCCCGTAACGTAAACCATTGAAAAGATACGCAACACAGAGCCAAATACGCAAAACACCGATAGAAAAAAAGCACTGCTAAAACACAGGCAGATGCATAAAACACTGACAAAAATACCTGCGGTGGGTAAAACTGTAACCATCGAAAAGATACTCACCGAATGTTTTGTTACCATTGTCTCCTGTGGTCACAAGGATGAATATACAAAAAATATTGACGGACAAAAATCTCACAAGTTATGAGTTAGTTAGAGGTTTGCACCGCGCGAACATATATGGATCCCATTATATGATATGTATATCAAAATGCAGCTAAAACAATTCCCCAAGACTTGCGCAATGTCATTCTTATTTCAGGTCAAACAACACTTGGAGAGAAAGACGGAGAGAGATAGAGAGAGACACAGAGAGAGAAGATTAATTTTTTTGCGGACATCAAATTCAGCTCCTACTTCTGAAGCCAGGAATCAAACGTTCCCTGTGGAAGTTTCGTTTTGCGCTGGGCTTCAAATTTGTTCATGCGATCAATCATACCGACTGTCCTTGTTGCGACTTCTCGATTGCTTGAACGCGATCCTTCAGCAACAGGACCTTGCGGTGCTGCTTTGTTTCTAGATTCCTTGATGCTGTTGTCAATTCGTCTGTATGACGGGGGTGACAGAGCCGCTCAGTCTTTGTTTCTCCTCCGAGTAGTATAACATTGATCAGAGAGCGCTTTCGATGCGCGTTCCCTATCATGTCTATTCTTGACATCGCTTGAAATTCTGACAGGTGTAGTGCAGTCCACACCCACTCCACAGTCAAAATGACCTGCGTTCATTTCTTCAGCTGTGGTATCGAAAGATTCCTTTCGGGACCACGGAAAATCATCAAAATTTTTAGAAGGAGCTTCGAGCAACATTTGATTTCCTACGTCGCGGTCACTAGTTACGGGTCAAAAATCGTCTTTGGGACAAGAAAAGGCGGTCGCTGGTCGCGTTCAGCAGGTAGTCGCTAGTCACAGTGAATTTTGCATGTGAGACCGTCCGTGCCTGGCGAAGCGATCGGTAGTACAAGGCTGGTCGCTAGTACCTTTTTGTCATTCATTGTTCCTACATGTACATGTATATGAACCCAGAACAATGCGTTTGGCTATTTTGGCACAAGGGATGTCGTCCAGCACTGGGAAGTGTTTTCTCGCCAATCAATTTGGTTTCCAGAGTCGCTTTGTTGAATCCAATCACTCGCGATAGTATCGTCCAAGTTGGCTATTTTTATGCGCCCATGATCTTGTTCCCATATGGTAACATACCTTGTCACCGACGTGTCAAAATACTTTCTAATTTGGACCAGGGATAGCTGGGTTAGACAAGTCGGTGACACAACCAAAATAGACTTGCATGGAAGTTTCGTAATGAAAGGACAATTCCTTGAGTTATACGAATAAGCGGCACGGAGACAATAACCTTGATAAGGCAATAAGCAGAAAATGTCACTAAACTGAGACTATTCTCTTAGCCTTCACACACACACGGACATACACCTACCCACATACCCATGCGCGTACTCCTTACACTTCACCCTCTCTGAGTCTCACATTGTTATTATTTCTCATCTCCCCACCTCTGTTATTAGTTTCACACTTCACCTTCTTTTTCTCCTATTTTCTTTCACATACTGCATTTCGTACTCTTCCACGTATTATATCCTTGTTCATTCCTAGATTTCAGTATTGAGACGTATTTTTCCTGATGAATGTCTCTAGAAAGCGTGTTCGGAAACCTTTTATCCAACTTTTTATCCATCTTTTATTTTTGTTCATGACTACGTCCAATGTCCGCTTCGCTGATTCTGCTAATTCCTTGAGTGTTCAGGATGATAAAGGCTAAGTATCCTCATCGAGGACTTTTCGGGTTTTGCATGGACAGAAACTGCAGCTGTTTGACAGACAGGCGGACAGACAGACAGACAGACAGATGCCGAGTATTATGCAGACAGACAAACCGACCGACCGACCGACAGACAGACAGAAAGACAGGCAGATGCCGAGTATTATGCTCATCAGAGTGACCTTACCATCTCTGTATTTAACAGTGCCGAGAAGTTCTGCAGAAAAAGAAAATTATGTCCACTTGTGTCAGGATCATCCTTTAATATCGAGACTACATAACCCGGAAAAGTGCGCAGCTCTAAAGCTAAGTGCAGTACGTTTAGAGAATTTCAAGTTGCCGCCATTTCTTGTGATTCATTGCAAGTGGTAAAAATAAAATAAGCCATATCCTAGACCTGGGGTGGATGGACAAATCCGTAACTTGATCCTATACTGTAAAAGCCATATGAGCCGGCGCAAGCGAAAAGGGACCTTATCCTGCTGCACGTGATTTTGAGAAAACCGCACTTGAAGTGAATCAGCTGATTCTCAGCTGTCACGTTCGGATCGAACTTGAAACTGTTCGTTTTTTGGCGATACGCGACTTCTTTGGAGCTCAGTCATTCTTTGTATTGGAGAGCCAGTATCCTGCAGCTCCTGTAGAAGAAAACCCTGGCTAAATCGACCCACGTACCACCGATCGGCGATCAAAATCGATCGACCGTGACCAGGTGAAACGTCGACACCTCCGCTGAATAAAATCGCACGCGCGAGCGGAAAGACAAAGAGTTGCTTTCACAGTTTCAGCGCAGTTGTCTTGCCGTCTTCGCTTTCTGCTAAGTCCTTTGGTCGGCGTAGCTGTTCACTATGAGCCTTCGTAAATGTTTCACCGTGAACGAAGCGCTGAAATCTCTCCTGGAAGAGATGAGGCTGAAGTTTTTGGTGAGGAAGACGAGTCAGACGCCAGTGAAGTTCGGTTCAACCTGACGACGGCGGCACTTTCTTCAGCAGCGAGTGGATGTCGACGCAGCAGCAGAGCTGTTTGTCGGAAAGGCAGAGCCCAAACCTCCGCAGGCTAGCTCCGCAGCAGCTTGTGAAGTGACCGTTGCGCCGGCAGAGGAGGACGACACTGTTCGTCAAAAAGAGAACTGCGGATGTTCAAAAAATTGCTTGCAGCAATTTGACCCAGCTGACATCGAGACGTCGATCCTGAACATGAGAGAAATGGAGTCGCACGAGAGTGAGCTGGTGGTCCTGGGCCTTCTTGAAGCTTTGAGTAATCCTGAAACAGTTTTTGAGAGTGGAGAGAAGCGCAAGAGGGAGCGTTTTACCTACAAATTCCAAGGACTGACTGTTTGTGTGGGTGCATTCCGTCACGTGTACGCACTGTCTAGCAAGAGGCTGAAACGGTACAGAAGCCACCTGGAGAAGAATGGGCTTGTGCCACTAGTGCACGGCAACACAGGCAAACGGCCACACAATGTCCTGGAGTTTGCTGGTGTGAAGTACTGCGTGGAGTACATCACTCGGCACGCGGAAGTGTTTGGAATTCCACATCCTGCGCCACTCCGTGGCAGAGACGACACGCCACCTATCTTCCTTCTAGCGTCACAAACGTACAAGTCCGTGCATGCAGACTTCTGCGACTGCTGCCACAAGGAGGGTAAGAAGTCTGTATCCTTGTCGACGTTCCGCTCCATCTGGCACCAGACATTGCCGCATATTAAGTTCATGACGGCTCGCATGGATGTTTGCCCGGTGTGCGAGGACTTGCGGCGCAACGTGATGGCGGCTGGGAGTGAGGAGCAGAAGACGACTGCATGCATCAGCTGACTGACCATGTTCAGCTGTTGAAGACCACACCTGAGCAGGTGAGAGCAGCAGGCCTTCCCCAAGTGTTGCCCCCAGCAGGTCTGTCACAAGAACGCCAGAAGTACCTGTTCAAGGATATCCGGCCGTTTGTGGCAGACCCTTACAAGGATGAGCTGTGTCCGCCTGTGCCGGAGGAATGACAAACTTGCGTAGTGCAACACACGTTTTGAGCCTGATAATTGCTAGAGTCTGGTGCTGTGTCAAAGCTACATGCCTCAGAACATTCTATTATTCTTGTTGTTAGATCTAAAATGCGGCGTGCCTGCGTGGTACGGAAGGACGTGATGGCCCATCAGACGTCACGCTTGGCACTATAAATTCAATCACAGTGAAACTTATGCCAACTGCCCAGTAGTGTGTGTATACTGTATCCTCCAGCCCTTCTGCTGCTGACTCGAAGGCTTCTGTAAGGCTTCTATGGCCAAATTATTGCAATTTACGCATTTCAAAGATTATTCGTGAATATGTGCGATGTTTTGGTGAAAACAGTGTTGATTTAAACGTCCGTAACTTTGCTATATGTTGATGGATTTTCATTCGTTTTTTTTTATCTGATTCATACGTTCTCTGGCTACAAGAATCCGTTGCTAACTCAAAATGCCCAAAAAACGGATAAGGTCCCTTTTCGCTTGTGCTGGCTCATATATAGATAACGAAGTGCTAATTCTAACGAGTTAACAAGGAGAAATCTGTCGCTAAAATAGTAATCGTTGTACAGAAATCGATACCTATACTGTCCTATTGAGCGTTGAGAATGGATGAGAATCGTTACCTTTGGTACACGTAAACCGGTCAATTTTTGGGAAATCGTTAGATATGCGCCAGAGTTAGAATAATGGCTTTTGCGGTATTGGCTAGTGCAAGGAAGCACGTGTGTTGTGGTTGACACCTCTTACAAGCGTCATAAACCATTGGTGTGAGGAACATTCAGAGATTCAGATCCAGAGACCTCTACAATCAACCAAAACTGAATAGCTGCTATATGTACATGTACAGGCATACTTATAGTTTCCAATAGAACATTTGCGAACTTTAGGGGATTCTGTGAACCCCCTCCCCTGGATCTGCCCCTGGCATTGCACCATGAGAAAATAACGTCAACATAGAAATTCTGTCCCGACACCAGGGTAAGCGGGCCTGGCACTGCCTTGGCGCTGTGTACAACTCGTGTACTTTGTGTCATGTGACACACCTGTGTACTTTGTGTCATGTGACAAACCTGTGTACTACTCGTGTACTTTGTGTCATGTGACAAACCTGTGTACTCGTGTACTTTGTGTCATGTGACAAATCTGTGAGAATGCTCACAGAGAACAGGATTGCCATGCCTTGGAGAGTCAGCCATGGCCACCAGCACCACCAACAACAACCACATAACCAACATCCAAACCACCCCAACCGAAACCATAAACTAGAAACAACACCGCTGCCACAACCAACACCTTTTCTTTCTACTCTATCGAGAAGAGAAGGATAAACACAGCCAAAATCTTACACGGAGACTGAGACACGGATTTTGGCTACGCATTCACAAGAGAGAAGCTAGTTTCATTTCCAGTAGTCTTGTCATCATCATGGTCAACATCATTAGAGAGGTTAAGTTTCACGTAAAAGTCTTACGTACGTGCACTTTTACGTCAAAAAGTGAAAAAACTCACGTAAAATTTGACGTGTTTTACGTGAGTTGACTGTCCCGCACGCAAGTTCATGACGTGAGTTTTTGGAAGTTTCGCTTGGTTATCACGACCGAATTTGTGTGAGTTTCCGGAATTTTATCGAGATTTATCAAGTTTGTTGGAAGATTTGATATTTGTGCAAACTAAATCCGAATCCTGCCAGGCAAAATTTCACGTCACGTCGCACGTGTAGCTTAACCTCTAAAAATTATACGTAACGTGAGATTTGCACCGCGTTTTGAAAAAGAGCAAAAAACGTGTAACTTAACCTCTCTATTCCGTAACGCTCCACATCCTAGTTGGAATTGTAGTTAGACCGGCTTGTCCCGGCACTGGTCTTACTAGTCTTGTCATCATCATCCCGTAATGTTCGACATTCTTTGTTGCCGAGGGACATAGCTCGTGCACATCTTCGTGGCGCATCCCTTCCCCTCGTTGGAACTTTCCGCACCTGAGCCTTCCAAGTTGGAAGGTAGTTGGTTTGCGGTTTGCAGATGTGTTGGAACTAGGTGCCAGGTCGTCGAATGTCCCAATATCCTTGTCAGTCGTGTGCCCTGTTGTCGCACTGTCTCGTTACCTTGGTGGACGGTTAGTCATAACTAGTAACTTATTGGTCCTTTTCTCGATAGTAGTAGATATGTGTACAAAATTAACCCTTTCAGTGCCAGGTCACTTAATACACTGTTGACCAGCACGCACGCTGGCACTACACGCAATGTTCACATTGGGCACTAAAAATATCGCCATTTCACTCACCCTGGTTCGAGTTCTGGTGGTGACAGTCAGTTTTTTCATCAGACTTTTCCCGTTTGTGTCGAAGACTATGAATCAGGCTTAAAATGATGAAACTCCGTTACTTAGTCTTCATCTCGCGTACGGGAAACCCATCGTGCGACCGTCGCACAATGGGTTTCCCGTACGCGAAATTCTTGAGCTCAGATCCACTTTTTCGCGATGCATTTCCCGTACGCAACATGAAGTATGAATCGGCCTTTAGGCTCTATGGAAACATGAGGATCTACCCTGTCAATTTATGGTGCTCACCGCTCTGTAGGCACAGGAGAACGGCCTATAAACACTTCGAAAGCCGCTCCCATGCGCCTTTGTAGTGCTATTCTACACTCAGCGACAATTTCTTTCGATTTGCTGCCCACACTCAACGTACAGCGACGATTAAAACACCAGCAGAATCAGGCTGTTCTAGCGCTCAGTTTGGTGTATGTCACACATGGGCTGTTCCCCGGGGAAATCCCCGTAATCAAACACCTCGTCAACTTAAGCATGAAGTGCGTCAGTCACATGCTTGACATTTCAACTGCACCCATTTCCCAAGCTTCAAGCTTCGGCGCTTGAGTATTTTACTTCGCTCTTTATCGAATGATACATCGTTGGCTGGGTTCAAAGCTTTCCAATGAGCCGTGATATGTTGAATTTGAAGAAGGGAGACCCAAGTTATAGCTGTTTGTACAGTGGCCTATGCTCATTTCTATACGTGCGTGATGAGTTATTCTCTTGTACAGGGCAGCCAGTGCACGCGAGTTTCACGTGTGCATCGATACCTCGTCGTACAAGTAGATAATCAAAACAGCAGGTGGGCATTCAAAGATTTCAGGTATGCATTGCAGTTGGAAAATCAAGAATTGATTGTAAAAAGTTCTCTTTGGGGAAAAGCCGCGGCCCTCCGGTACCTGAAAATGCATGATGTAACCGAGCATGCACAGGAAGAACATGGGCTCAGAGAAACCTGGGAGAAATTTTGAATTTTTGATGTGAGTGTGGCAAGCATGTGAAACTCACGTGCACTAGCTGCCCAGCACAAGAGATCGTTCTGGACCAATCTGGGCCATCTTGTACTGCTGTTGCAGTCCTTGCTGATTTGTTGTTGTGGAGCAGTTCTTCTTTCTCGTCATGGTGGGCTGTTGTTCAGCAAGTGACGCTTCGTAGCGGCTTCATTCGTGTTTCTGCGAGGGAAGGGATTATGCCCATGATATCTCAGTGCTGGTAGCGTAACGAAAAGGTGTATGGAGACGATCTGTGTGTGCTTTGCCGCTACGAGGCTGGATTCGGCTCGTGCGTGGTCGTTGGAGAGTTCGAAATTTGATTATTTCCCCCAAGTGACTTTTAGTTAATAACGCTATTCAAGACCATTTGTTGGCGCTTGGGGACATGTTATAGCAGACTATGGTGGTGGTCTACCCCCAATTTCAGGACGCAACCCCGTTGCTACTGGCCCTTCAAGATGGCCTTCGTAATGGCCACCATCGGACAGCCTGAATTGATCGATTTGTTCGAGGGACTCAGCAACATGCCAATCGAAAGCTGGATGGCTAAACATTACTAGGAAACTTGAATATATGTGCAAACATAGTCGGTTCAGCTGAACTGCGTTGTTGTGAGCAGCAGTGACCTCTCGTTCTTGTACCTTATTTCGGTGCGTATTTCAGTCGATTTATTATTATTTTGCCCAATATCCAAGGACCAAACTGTCATATTGGGCGAACAAGGTCCACTCAGGGATAAAAAGGAGCCAACTTGAGCGAAATCGGAAATTTGACCATGTCGGGTGATATTTGCTCGTTACAGACATTGAGTCTTTAAAATTGATAAACAGTTTTCGTGCTGACAAAACTGAAATCAACGCAATAAGTAAAGCAAGTTGCGCCTTCAATACGCACACAACGATGGCAACGAAAAAGTTCAAGGAAACCTCATCTGTGCGAATGGTATGTGTGTGTGTGTGTGTGTGTGTATGTGTGTGTGTGTGTGTGTGTGTGTGTATGTGTGTGTGTGTGTCTGTCTGTCTGTCTGTCTGTGTGTCTGTGTGCGCGCGCGCATGTGTGTGTGTGTGTGTGCGTGTGTGCGTGTGTGTGTGTGTATGTGTGTGTGTGTGTGTGTGTGTGTGTGTGTGTGTGTGTGTGTGTGTGTGTGTGTGTGTGTGTGTGTGCATGTGTGTGCGCGTGTGTGTATGTGTGTGTGTGTGTGTGTGTGTGTGTGTGTGTGTGTGTGTGTGTGTGTGTGTGTGTTGAATGCGCAGCGTGCTTTACATATTTCTTTGAGTTAATAGACACACGAACATAATTTCAGTGAATGTTAACCTTACTTGAGCAGATTGTTCCCTTGGGCAAGGCCCAACCATGTACTGCGACGTGACCATGTTTCCCATAGTATACCACACAGGTTCCGTACAAGCCCGGTACCGGTGAGTAGCCACTGTCGCAAATTGGATCGGCAATTGTACCAGCGAGTGTAGAGTTTAATGTGCCGTTGTCAAACTTGTATGTGTTGCACTTTTCTAGGAGTCAAGAACAGACAAACGAGCCAAGAAGATTGGCCGGATCAGTAGACACCGTTGACCTTTGACCTTTGATGCCCATCGCCGGAAGCGATGATAGCAATGCTACGGCAGAAGCCATAGCAACTTGTGCTGGGATTGCACCATTCAGCAGCTTGCAAGGCTGAAGAATTGACCATCACTATTCAGCCTGGTCTACACCATACAGCTATTTTGAAGTGACTTTTTCTGGCCAGTGAATCCCTATTTTTGGTCTTTTCATTTTTTTTCTTTCTTTTTTTCCCGCACACACATCACACCACATACTCCGGCATGCACTGGCTGTTGGTAACGACCCAGGAGAATGAAAGAAAAGTCAGGAAGAGTCTGAGAAAGAGAAGAAAGACGTGTGTGACCATAATCGTCGGGAATCGAACCCGCAACCTATCGATTGGAAATTGCTGCACATACCACTGCACCATATGGGACACACACACGCACACACACGCACACACACACACACACACGCACACGCACACGCACACACCGTTTTGACCATCGGACGCCCATCGCCGGGGGCGATGATAGCGATGCTACAGCAGAAGCCATAGCAACTTGTGCTGGGATTGCACCATTCAACAGCTTGCAAGGCTGAAGAATTGACCACCACTATTCAGCCTGGTCTACACCACACATCTGTGCAATGACTTTTCCTGGCCAGTGAATCCCTACTTTTTAGTCTTTTTTCCGTTCACACATCACACCACATACCCTGGCATGCACTGGCTGTTGGTAACCACCCAGGAGATAGAAAAGAAAAGTCAGGAGAAGTCGGAGAAGGAGAAGAAAGGCGTGTGTAACCATACTCTTCGGGAATCGAACCCGCAACCTCTCGATTGGAAATCGCTGCACATACCATTGCACCATATGGCACACGCACACACACCCGCACGCACGCGTGCGCACACGCACACACACACACACCATTTAATTTAAACTGTGGCAAAATGTACACTAGTTTTCACTACAGGCCCGACGGAGGTCAGTATAACGACCCTGACTATAGTGTACGAAAAGGAATTGTCCCTGCCCAAACTGCAACACCATTGTACCAATTTTCTGAGGGTTTCACACTGTTCGCTTGATCATGCGGGCATATGCGCATGGAGATCTCACTTTAACCAAGAGCCCATAACCCCAAAAGTGTGCAACTCTGTACATGGGGGTCTGCGCGTCAACGTTACGTCAAAAACACATTCGTTGCGCTTGTACTACTCCCTGGTTGCCAGCACGGCGGAATTCGGAGCTTTGTCCTCTGTGCCTCAGCGGCATGGCGCAATGTTGGAATTCAGCCGTGCAGTGGGCCTACAGCAGCCAGACCCCAGTTGCACACTCTTGCGGTTATGGACTCTTGGTATAACCAAGAGTACATAACCCCAAGAGTGTGCAACTCCAGCTATGGGGTCTGCGACGGCAGAACTTCACATCTCGTGATGAACCCGTGCACTCTAGTGCATGATAGATACTGGGTTGTACGCAGCCCAGCTTTGGGTACAACTCTCTTGTGGTCACTTTGCACTGTTTGCCAGCATAACCTTTTGAACCATGTCACGTGATAAGAAGTTCTGCCGTCGCAGCACAGCATAGAGGTTGTGCAGGCAGTTGCACACTCTTGGGGTTATGTACTCTTGGTATAACGTAAAATCCTTCAGCCGAATGACTTTTAGGCCGGGGTCACTTTCTGTTTTTGAAATTTCTATTCACGGCTACAAGCATTCGCTTACACTCTACACACACGTTCATCCGTTCTTCCAACACACCAGTCGTTTCGACTCACTAAAAACATGTGAGACACTATGTTTCAAACTTTACTTTTGCGCAGTTTGCTAGCGTTTCAGCTGTCGCCTGCTCACTGCTCATTGCCTCTGCCGTGTTGCTGGCACCCTCACTGGAGCAAAAGCTATGCACCTTGAATATCATTAACATCCATTCCATGCTTGTCAGTTGGGGACATCGAAGGCGAGCGACCGCGATACTTGCTGCACCCGGGTACAACATCTGTGACTTTTCACAAATTTTCTCTGCTGTTCTGTCGCTCTCTCTCTCTCTCCCCCCCCCCTCTCTCTCTCTCTCTCGCTCCCTCCCCCTCTCTCCTTCCCTCTCCCTCCCTCCCTCTCCCTCCCTCTCCCTCCCTCCCTCTCCCTCCCTCTCCCTCTCTCTTTCTTTCTCTTTCTCTCTCTCTCTCTCTCTCTCTCTCTCTCTCTCTCTCTCTCTCTCTCTCTCTCTCTCTCTCTCTCTCTCTCTCTCTCTCTCTCTCTCTCTCTCTCTCTCTCTCTCTCTCTCTCCTCTTCCAAAGTTCTTTCTCATGAATTGGGCATTTGTGTATCTTAACCAGATACAGTATCAAGAGTACATAACCCCCCAAGAGTGAGCAACTCGACTATGGGTGCTGTCCTGACAGATTTTCAGGTTGACATCATTTTTATGATGCAATGCGCACTGAAAAAGCGGTTGGTGCGACTTCGGCGGCAATTCACACTGTACACGGATTATCAGACGAGTCCGGAACGTGTGGTGAACCGAAGACCATTTACAGTCCGTTCATCGGAAACTGTCAGGCTGGCTTTTGAAAGTGGGATTTGGGCTGAATTGAGGATCAAAAACCCACTTTAAATCTCAAAAATCTGGGTTTGGGATCTGCTTCTCCATACATTTTGCCATGGCCTACCTGTCCTAATTTTGTAAAACCTGGCTGAATTTCTATTTCCCTGTTCTTGGACTTTTCTGGCCTCAAATGTGGCAAGGAGTAATTGCACGGGTCACACAATGCAGGATGTACTGTTGTTTTCACGACACAGTACCTACAACTATGTGTGGGAGACACCAAAAAGTTAGGGGGCCAATTTCCAATGAATGGACTGTAATCCTGTACCAATAGTCAACTATGCACCCTTGCCTGTACAAATACAGTGAACTTCGCTTATAACGACTGTGGATATAACAACAATTCGCTAATAACGACAGCATTTCCATGCCCAGAGCAAAGTCCCTTCCAACTGTAATACATATAATGAGACTTCGGGTATAACGGCACTTCGCGAATAAGGACACTTTTTTGATGCCCCGCCGAGTGTCGTTATAAGCGAAGTTGACTGTAGAAACGTGTGCTGCGTTGACACCCGTACACATGTTGCAAATCACTGGTGCAAGGAGCATTGCACCATAAATAATGACGTCAACTTGAACGTCAGGCGAAATAGCACGTCATAGTACATTTGAGATCAGCGGGAAGAAGATGACGACGTCCACTAATTTAATATATGTGCACACGAATCTGCTGCGTGTGTGACTCTGTGTGTCAGCTATGATATCATCTTCTGTGGTTCCATGCCTAGCATGTACGTCTGAACCATCCTGCAAAGTTTGAATGACGTAGGTTGAGCGATCGCTCCGCGAAACATACTTTTTGAAATTCTCTTCCATAGTGTATCTTCCACCATTGAAATTTCGAATTTCTTCAAAAAAATTGCTGAGAGGGGTGGCTTGCAACCTCGATATGGCTTGTTCCAGGCATGCTTTGGAGCCATCTTCTGTTGATGTAGTGGCGGGGATCTGCCCTGCAACTGCTACAACAAAAAATGATTCGATCTGAGAAAGGGTGAGACCGCGAATTTCGGTTGAATATTGAGTATTTCAAGCCTTTTTTCACGACGAAGATGGAGTTCTTTTTTGGAGATGGACGTCGCGGCAAAGGACATGGTGTCCGACTTCTGGCATCTGGTGAAGCCAGGGATCATTTGTCCAGTCAGGTCGGCAGCCTAACCGTCGGTAAGCTTGTGTTTGGATCCCGTTCTGCTCGATGTGGTAGATCACAAACAATTTGATATCGCACAAATTGATCTCAGCATCGTGCGTACGGTATTTTATATTCAGAAAATCCCAAAGTGTCTCTGTGTGGCCGTCCTATGCCATGAGAAACTCCAATCAGGCTCCTATGTCCGCTGCCTTCATGATTGAATGTCCACTTCGTTTGAACAACGAACACAACAATCGAGGACGGCTTTGCAATGAAAAATACAGCTATACTGGAGCTGAAAAAAAAGAAGAAAAAAACGTGCTCAGGATGAGACTCGAGTACACGCATACTCTCCCCGCAGGTGAAACGCAAATTTCTGTGAAAAATGCGTGTCGCCGACTGACCAGTAATTTCGCCTGACGGTTCTGCCGGGACAGCAGGGTGTGTGAGAGTTGCACACTCTTGGGGGGTTATGTGCTCTTATTCTAGATAGTATGTAATGTCGGTGCCCCACATTCAAGTCGAGGATAATCTTATTATGGTTGACTCTCATGACTCATGACTGTAAGTTGGCGTGCATGTCTGAGGCACGTGTTGTGGTTCATAATGATCTGCTGCAGCATCATCACGTTGACATGGTTCAGGTTCTGCTATTCTTTCAGTTTCTTTCCTATTCTTTTTCTCTTGCTCTCGGGAGCCCGATCGAGCGGTAGAAAGTCTGATTTTTTTCTTTTTTCTTCCTTCCCTCTATTATCGCCATGGCTGGCTATGGCCCGCATCACCTTTTCGACATTGGCTAGTGCCATCTGATTGGCTAGTGTCACCTGATTGGCTAGTGCCACCTGATTGTGAATGAATGAAATACTGTATAAGGACACCCAGAATTAATTCGTTGTTTCGGGTCACCCGACCGACCGTCTTTTTTTCACCCGACCGCAAAATGTTTTTTTTTAATTGTGCATGCAAATGTGCATGACTAGACTAGGTACCCTGGTACGGATGAGTGAAGTGACCCGAAACAACGAATTAATTTTAGGTGGCCTAACAGGAAATTTTCGGACGGAATTTATTCTCGTACGATTTCGTACACGGCCTCTTTTGTGCTAAAATTAATTCCACACTACAATGTTCTGCTATACAGTGCTTGGAAGCTCAGTGCACCACTTTTCGATTGGCTCCCGCTCAGGACTAGTGCGTACGCGTAGTGGCACACTGCAGCTCATAATACAGCTAGCTAGCCACAAAACGCATGCAATGGGACTTGGGACGCGCGTACTGCATGCGAACACGTGCATTCAGCATGCAGCACTGTACGAAAATAAAATCCGTACGAAAGGTTGAAATCCGGCGTTGTAAAAGCTCGGATGTTGAGCCAATAGTAATATGTGAAGAGAAAGGCCAGTTTTGTGCCTCATTGTCGCACTGTCTGACTGTATAATTATTATCTCGTTACCTTGGTTACCTTGGTTACCTTGGTGGACTGTTAGTCATAACTAATAGCTTATAGGTCATTTTCTCTTTACATATTCGGCTTTGTCCGAAAATATTCCCATCTGAAAATGTCCTGCTATACGGTGGATAAATATTATTATCCTCGTCTCATGCTTTCTCATGCTTTCAATGCTTTCAATTTCCGTGAAACACTGACAAAATTATGTGTAAAACAAACAACAACTAAACAGCATTGATAGATACACGCCAGTGACTACATCGACATTGTTGACCTCGCTTACCTGTGCCTTGTGGGTTATTGAATCGATCATACCCAGCTGAGAACACAACGATAAAAAAAAAAAACAGGAAGATGCCGTTATCTTGCTTCACGGAGTGTTAGCCGCATTTACAAACACACTCATGGGGAAACTAATACCGTAAAAAATTACTAAAAATGTAAACATTAATGTAATTTTAGGTGTATTTTAAATGTCGGTGTCCGGGACCTGATGGGTTTCAGGTGTAACTTAGACTTAGGTGACCAATATTATATTATTACCTTCACATACAGCAACATACTCTTGTGCCGTTCACGTGTAATCTAAATTTAGGTGCCCGGTATTTCTACGAATTTAAAATTACACCGAAAGTAACCGGTTTAACGGAGCGTGGTCCCTACGGCGTCAAATGCTGAATTAGAATGAAACCGCGCTGCAGGGCTCCGCTCAGATATTTGTATTTTGTATTTTGTATTTATGGATTCTCCACAGGCCTTAGCCTAAATCGAGGGAGTCACCCTCAACAGCTTATGAAGAAGAAGAAGCTGAGGAGAAAAATAAAGATAGAATGATGCGGCTATACTGTGCGTGTAGCATCATTTGACTACATTCCGTGCGCAGCAATCCAGTATCGCACTAGTGCAAGCTTCCAGATCAGTGAACAGCTGGAATTCAAAACCCGCTAAATCCATTTCATCCGTTTTCAGATAACGGCCAAAGAGGAAGGATTCATCCAATGTGCGGTCTGTGTGTAAATCCATATTCGCTTTCCATTTTGAAACGGTTCTGGCAAGATTTTTGAATTTGAAATGTTTGGCTGGTGGCGCCCCTAGACCTTTTGAGTACGCTGAGGTGAAAATCTGATTTTCTCAAATGTGGCACGTATACGAGTCTTGCATCTCAGCTCTTCAGATGCTGTCAGCTGAGAGTGAAGGACAAGCTAAGTAACTGTTCTTAGACCTTCAGGCATCCTTCTACACTTTGTGACCATTCGTAAAATCCTCTAAGCATAAAATATTAATGTTCACCAAGCTAGCATGGCCAAGAATTCAACACTGAATGTGCAGACAAACACTTTGCGGTGCATCAGTCCTTAAGTCTGATATCTTGTGCGACATTTTGAACGCGGAAAGCAGTTTTGGCTAGACCATGAAGACATTAAAGGCTAATTCACAATACAACTTTTTTCTACACGACACCCGATTGGCGACAGTTGCGACAAGAAAATGCCCATCATGAGCTGTCGCGTACACTCGCAAGGTACCTGTCGCGGAAGTTGAAGAAAACTCAACTTTAGTATATACATGTAAATGGAGTACCGTTTCTACTCTGGGTGCCCGTGCAGTGCACATACTCTACAGTACCACTAGTAGTACAAAGGAACGTTGCAAACACCAAGATTGTGAGCCCTGTGTCGTTGTCGCAGCTCGCCGCGGATGTCTCATGTCGCATTTTCGTTTCGCAACAAGTTGTATTGTGAGTGGGCCTTGACGCTGTACAGGATCTATTGTTTTCCCTTTATTTTATTAATTTTTTTGAAACGTTTGTTCTGCTTTGTATCCGTATGGCAATGACCAAATGTAGAAATCCTTTTCTACCCATGTTTCTACAAGCGTCGGAATTGAGGTTCTGTCATGGCTAATGCCAGTGCCGTGTGTGGTGTGTGTGTGATGTGTACATGTGCGTGTGCGTTTGTGCGTGTGCATGTGCGTGTGCATTTGTGCGTGTAAGTGGGTGTTGGGGTTTAGTTGTGTTTCTGCAGCTGAGCGTTTTTGTTTCTGTGTGTGTGTGTGTGTGTGTGTGTGTGTGTGTGTGTGTATGTATGCGTACATGTGCGCATGCACGTGCGTGTGAATGTGGCTGTGCATATGTCCGCGTGTGCGTGTGTGATCCAGGTGTCTCTCCGCCCACGTAGTAACTTTGTCTCAGAGGGTTCTTTTAAGGAGGGAGGGTCTGCCCCACTCCACACTCTCCCATCTGCCCCACTTCGCTTTAGGTTTGTTTGTTTGTTTGTTTGTTTGTGTGTGTGTGTGCGTGTGTGTGTGTGTGTGTGCGTGCGCATGAAATTGGGTACCAGTGCATCTAGTGTCTGCTTCTATCAAAGTGGCGTGCTGTCTATACTGGTTACCCCAGCAAGTACAGGGTGTGCATAGGTAACTGTCTTGGCCGTTCTATGCCGCTGTACTCCGTGTGGTGTAGACCAGGTGTGCATTGGTTGTCGATTCACATGGCTTCGCCGGTTGTGTGGATTGAACAGTTATCTGACGCTATTCTTGATCTGTCTCATTCACACCTTGCCCGCTATCGTTGCTATAAGCGAAAAAAGAGTGTGGGTGCACATCCAGTGCACTTGCAGATTTGCGTGCGTCCCCCTTGCAACGGGTGTATACATGGTTTGTGTGTTGGGGGGGGGGGGGTGGGGGGTGTCATTTGTGTATGTGGGGGGGGGGGGTCTTTTGTCTCCTAGTCCTACAGGACTAGTGCTGTGGCTGAGGACGAGGAAGGGGGGAAACACTGCTGCTACAATTACTGTAGAATGGCCGATTTTAGCGGGTAAATTTTGTAGCGTTTTCTGTATCTGGACCAAGTCACAATGAAAATATTTTAGCAATTCAATTTTCGGAGTTCAAAAAGAAGGATTCTTTGTAAAACATTGTAATGCACTGTACATGCTAAATCTCGATTGGTGGGGTAGAAATTTAGCGAAAACTCTCCTTTCGCTAAAATCTTTAGAATATCACCATCCCTAAAATTCGCCAGTTTTATACCCTATGCAACTTTCTTTCTCTGGGACATGGTTAAATCACCCAGAAGAAATGAGAAAGAGGAACGTGCATGCAGACAAACAGACGGAGGAACGTGCAGACAGACAGACGGACAGACAGACAGACAGAGGAGCATGCACACACATAAATGTAGACAGACAGATAGACAGACAGACAGACAGACAGACAGAGGAGCATGCACACACATAAATGTAGACAGACAGATAGACAGACAGGCAGATAGACAGACAGACAGACAGACAAAAGAGCATGCACACACATAAATGTAGATAGACAGATAGACAGACAGACAGACAGACAGAGGAGCATGCACACACATAAATGTAGACAGACAGATAGACAGACAGACAGACAGACAGACAGAGGAGCATGCACACACATAAATGTAGACAGATAGATAGACAGATAGATAGACAGACAGACAGACAGACAGAGGAGCATGCACACACATAAATGTAGACAGACAGACAGAGGAGCATGCACACACATAAATGTAGACAGACAGACAGACAGACATACAGACAGACAGACAGACAGAGGAGCATGCACACACATAAATGTAGACAGACAGATAGACAGACAGACAGACAGAGGAGCATGCACACACATAAATGTAGACAGACAGATAGACAGACAGACAGAGGAGCATGCACACACATAAATGTAGACAGACAGACAGTCAGTGAGACAGTCAGTCAGTCAAAGAGACAGACAGATGCACGGACGGACGGACTAACGGAGACCAACTTACTTATATTAAATGTAACACTGCCATAAAGACCTGAAAAAAACGGCAACACACAAAAAGTCGGCTATTACTAGTCATGTCAACACCATACTTGTTAAACCGCTGATGGAATGCGCTGATGGAAAACAGGAACTGTATACCTCTGAGGGTCAACCATTACCTTGAGTACGCCCCTCCCCCTCCCCCCTACGCACAGCACAAGCACCACCATCCTTCCTGCCACCACACCCTGCCCGCCCCCCCCCCCCCCCCCCCGCCCCCTGCGTCTTCGGTCGGTGCAGAATATAGCTGAATTGAATAGCTGCCGAAATGTTGAATACTGTATTTTCTCCAATAAAAGCACACTGCCCGCATGGATAGAAACACATAACGGCGATAGTCTCCAACAAAGGCACATGCAACTACATTTCTGCCGTGGACACTGGTATTTATTTGAAATATGAAGAAAAAGATCACCCGAAAACAACCAATCAGGAGCACAGCAAAGTGGGCTTGAAATCATAAAAGCACGGTAACGGATACGCTGTCCCTGGGGGAAATCGCGGAGAAAAGGCTGAAAATTCGCGGCACAGCTTGCGGTCAAAAGTTTGCGACCGTTTTTGGTAAACTTGCAAGTAGATTGGCCAATCTACCGGTTTGCCTACCAGAAACCTGCCTACTTTTATAATTATAGAAGAGGGGTTGACAGAGTGAAAAGGAACTTTACACCATGAAATGCGTTCATTTCAGTCCTCAAATAATGTGCCTGCTACTCACATGTACACTCGGGAGAGAGAAGACCTCCACCATTTCATGCAAGGACAGTCTTTTGATGTTTTTATGCAACAAAACGTTAAAAATCGCGGGAAATTTGAGGAAATCACGGATTTATTAGAAATCGTCAAAATCGCGGAAAATTTTGCATCCGCGAAATCGCGATCTTCCCCGGGGACAGAACAAAGACACGTCTCTAATAAAAGCACGGGCCAAAGGGTGATTGATGGAGAATGCCCAGTTACATCTGGGCGTGGAAAATTGACATCGTAATTTTATTGGAATTCGTTTTACCTGCAGAAAAGGTAGGTGGGTGGTTGGGTGCTGCGTTTTGCGAGAGAAAAAAAACTATTGGTAATCCCGTATTTTCCCGCGTATGAGCCGCACTTTAAACACCACAGATTCACCCAAAAACATTGATGGTGTGGCTTACACTGCAACAGCCAACTATAAAAAACGGTGAAAACATGGTAGACTTCTGCGTATTTAGTGACAAAAAATTTGGGTGCGGCTTATGCTCCGGTGCGGCTTATACTCCAGTGCGGCGTATACTCGGGGGAACTGCAGCACACTTGCTTTTGTAATTACATGTACATGTACATGTATCCCCAGCTCCATGAGGATGGAGGTAACTTGTGAGCACAACTTATCTAGGGGCTCCCGTAAGAAGACCATAGGTCTGTGGAAACACCCTCGTAATAAAAATAAAAATAAAAATAACTTACTTGCCAGGCTGGCTTGCTTGACCACTGTAATCACAGTGAAGAAAACAGAAAGCAACGCAAATTAGAACACATCATTTTCTTCTGTGCTGAGCCTCTGGGTCTACATGTGAACTAACCAAAAACGGGAAACGCTGCCTGCACAAGCGTTTTGAGAGCATCCCGATTCGGTTATTGAAACAATTGGTGTGTGGGTATGTATATGTGTGGGGGGGGGGAGGCACATGTGTGTATGGTTACATGTGTATCAGAGACTACATGCACAGTGGAATTATTATTATTTTTTATTACATTTTGAATAGGGCATTCCCACAGGCCTAAGGCCTTCTTACGGGTTACCCTATATGCTCCTAGTACCAGGGATTTGCGATGCGGACGCCGTCAACCACCACTAACACTAGCACCACCACCACCGTCACCACCAGCACCACCATCTGACCCACATTTTTTTTTCGATTGTGAACACCATCCCCAGTTACACACACCCTCCTATGGGGTTAAACACCCTCCCCTGGGTTTAAACACCCTCCCCTGGGGTTAAACGCCCTCCGCAGGGTTACACACCCACCGTGGGGTAACACACCCTCCCTGGGGTTACACATCCACCCCTGGGGTAACACACCCTCCCGGGGGGGGGGGGGGGGGTTATAAATCCTGTTCTTGGGTCACACACTGAACTGCCCCCCCCCCTCCCCCCCAAGAGCAAGTGATGACTAAACTTGGCTTGTTGGAAGCCCTATTGTGGTGTGTGCAAGTCCACACTCGAGATCTCCAAACCTAACGAGTAACCACGCACTGGGTTCCTCTAATGTTGCTTGCCACAACTGACGTAGCGCAGTACCGATAGGCGTATACATAATACATGTACACATGCTCATGTGGAGTACAGTCGAATGTCACTTATCCGACCACTTCGGGAATCAGGCATGTCGGATAACTGGATATGTTGGATAACTGATATCCTTTTTTATGTGCATACATGGCTGGATTTCACTGATTTATGTACACAATTATATTCATGCATATTCATGAATTGCTCCATGTACACATACATGTTAGCATACTTGACCACATCTAATAATAAATAATAATACAGCACGCATATAGCTCATATGAAAAATCAAATGAGGGTCATGCATCTGTCGACAACGCCGAGCCAGTGCGTTCTGTCTGAGGCAAGTTGCTCCGCTTCCAAAAGAGACATATTGAGAAGTAAAAGGTCATTCCTAATGTTGTCTACCCATCTGGTCACTGGGCGACCTCTGGGCTTCTTTATATCTGTTATATTCATTGCCATGTGAAGGGCTTTGTACGACACAGCGTCCTTCCCTTCACGAATGACATGTCCAAACCATAATAAGCGCCGGCGTCTACAGACTGCACTTATTGGGCATTGAGCAGTTTTAGCATAAAGAGCATTATTCGAAATTTTATTGGGAAAGATGATTCCAAGTATGTATCTGAGTTTACGGCGGTGCCATACATCAATTTTGCTTTCTAAGGCTTTTGTTAGAGTCCATAGCGCGCAGTTATATAGAAGAACTGGCAAAATGAGACAGTTGAACATGTTTAAGCGCATCTACTTCAAGTAAATGCATAATAATTATTACACCGTATAATATACAAAAAAATTCTTTTTAGAATTTTACTGTTGTGAGTCATAAAATTACCACTCCCGGGCTTGTCGGATAACCGACGTGCTCGGATAACTGGCGACCGGATAAGTGACATTCGACTGTACTTATTTTGTACTTCAAGATGGTACACACTGACAGGCGGCAGGCACGCCTGCAGGTGCACAAGGACATAGTACCCAGCACGCATTGTCCGTACATGTACAGTCAACTTTGCGTATAACGACATTCGGCCGGGCATCAGAAAAGTGTCCTTACTCGCGAAGTGTCCGTATACCCGAAGTCTCATTGTATGTATACAGGTAGAATGGACTTTGCTCTGGGCATAGACATTCTGTTGTTATTCGGGAATTGTTGCTATATCCACAGTCGTTATTAGCGAAGTCGACTGTACACGGTCATGTACATGTATACGTATAAGTACATCAGGGAGCACCGTGAAGTACCGTTGATCCGCCCCCTCTCTAATTCCCGCCCCAGTCGATTTTCTACTTGTGAAGCGACTTCGGCGTATACAACGAAATACTATGTTGAACCGACGCTTGCATTACTGTATGCAATACATGTACGTGCCAAGCCAGGATGAAAGTGTGCACAATTTAGCGCATCGAGTCTTATCCTCCACGTTGTTGTACATCGTACTGCACTTGACAGCCTTGATCTAATTTCCGCCTCCTGCCGAAAACTCAGCTGGGAAGCGACATGGTGTGGGGGGGGGGGGGGGTGGATCAACGGTATTCTACGGTAGTGACATATTAACTTTAAGACTCACTGCATGTCCATGTGCATGAACATGCAGTGGCCGCAGTCGAACGGACCAGGCTCTGACCCGGTTGCGAGAGTCATGCCAGGGACACGCGTGCCCTGTTTGTTTGAAATCCTGGAGCAGACACTGTGCAGGTGTGTGTGTGTGTGTGTGTGTGTGTGTGTGTGTGTGTGTGTGTGTGTATGTGTGTGCGCGCACGCGTGTGCGTATGAGTGTGTTTCAGCTTTCTGCCCACAGACAAACAGACATACGGACAGACAGATAGACAGACAGACAGACAGACAGACAGACAGACAGACAGACAGACAGACAGACAGACAGACAGATAGACAGACAGACAGACAGATAGACAGACAGACAGACAGACAGATAGACAGACAGACAGACAGACAGACAGACAGACAGACAGACAGACAGACAGACAGACAGACAGACCGACAGGCAGACAGACAGACAGACAGACAGATGGACACACTAGTATCGCGTGGTGAATCGAACCCGTATGTGCTTACATAGAAACGCCGAAGTCTGATCTGATACACTGAACACAGAGAACTTACCTATATTATGAGGACTAGCTTTTGCAGGTTCGGCATCTGCAACATCAAAAAAGAAATCAAGAATCTATATAACCGTAGTTTGCTATTCCTTCATTGGAGAGAGTCGAAAAGGCACAATCATCAGTGATCACCATTTTTTTAATTTGAATAATTCGCCAAAAAAGTTTGGCTGGATATAGCACGATCGTGCCTTTTGAGACCAGCTGCGTCCACCCACACCAGTGCCACCAGCACCAGCACCAGCACCAGCACCACCAACTCCAACACCACCAGCACCACCAGCACCACCAGCACCAACAACACCAGCACCACCAGCACCACCACCACCACCACCACCACCACCAATCTTAATGAAGTGATACCCCCGACACAAACTGCACAAACAAGTGTGACATTCTTTGAAAGTTTACTTTTGGCTGACCGGTTTCACTACTAGGTGTAGATCATCAGAGTGAAGAGTAAAGTCGAACGAAACACTTATCTTAATGAAGTGATACCCCCGACACAAACTGCACAAACAAGTGTGACATTCTTTGAAAGTTTACTTTTGGCTGACCGGTTTCACTACTAGGTGTAGATCATCAGAGTGAAGAGTAAAGTCGAACGAAACACAATTTTATGCTCCCACTAGGTGGGTAGAAAATCTTAATGAAGTGATACCCCCGACACAAACTGCACAAACAAGTGTGACATTCTTTGAAAGTTTACTTTTGGCTAAAATCTTAATGAAGTGATACCCCCGACACAAACTGCACAAACAAGTGTGACATTCTTTGAAAGTTTACTTTTGGCTGACCGGTTTCACTACTAGGTGTAGATCATCAGAGTGAAGAGTAAAGTCGAACGAAACACACCAACTCCACCACCACCACCTCCAGCACCAGTACCACCACCACCGCTGTTGCCTCCCCCACTATCACTGCATGCCACAAACACAACGTCCTTGTCCCTCCCCTCAGCGTTCTACGAATACTGTACAAACTCTACTGTTGTAAAATGATGTGTTGTTTTCCTGTGTGATGGCATTCCCCAAACTGTCTCGTCTAGTCGCGTGGATGTGTGATATGAGCATGCGCGATTTTGTAGTCGAGAGTCCTTTTGTCAGTCTTCTTGTTCGTCTCTGTCAGAGCAGTTTGCTTTTCCGTCTTGTCAATATAAATAATGTAACAAACTAGTCTTGTCCTTTGTGTCCTGCGTCCCGGGGAACGGAATGGCTGAGATTCCGTTACACTCCTGTCTCACTTGTCTTCTGAGGTCTTTTGTCGCATAGTGATCACTGATGTTACGCTAACCATTCTCTTCCCTGCCACTGGACAGTTGACACGTGTGTCCGTGTGGTTTGCGAACTCAAATCAAGACAACAATGTGGGCCATGTCATTGCTGCAGACTGTGCAGCACCCTACATGCCATCCCTTTTCTTTTTGTCACTGCTTTGGGGCTTCTGCAGCCACGGCGAGCAGGTTTTATCAACATATCGCACGGGAATGGAAATGTGCAGAGAACTGGCGATCAAGCAGCAAAGCACTTCGCTGGGCTTAGGTTTTGACAGGACTGAAACTCTTCAACGGAATGTTGACATGAAAGCTCTATTATCTCAACCAATGTTTAGTCTGACACAGACAGAAGGATTTCAGACTAGAAAATGACAGCTAACTAAGCAACCACAAGTCCGACCCGAGTTCCACTTACTGAAATAGATAGCGCCGATGAGGACAGTCAGAAGAAGTACTACCCGGGCAGCCATACTGAGAGTTGGCAGAGAAAATACTATCCCACATGCACAGAGGCTGAAACGTGAAACGGTCCTGTCAATTTACTCGTGAATCAAAGAAGGCGTTACTCATTACTAACTTCGCCACCTGTTCGTCCTGTGAATATGACTGGAATTCAACAACATTTTTATAACACTCAACGACTCGCAACTTGCACTCGTTATGGCTGTGCTCTCCACTCCCCAGACGCCCAAAATGGTGTCTAGCTACACACAATACCGTACACGTGTGCCTTCTGCACACACCAGTGTACGGTGCAACGTCTGTAATATTCCTAAATTGGTAGTTCTTGCTGGACACTCGCTGGCGACTACGTCCCCAGATAAGTACCCAAGGCACCTGTAATGGAATATTTTCGAATGCTGCAACATCTTCGCGACTGTACGAGAAGTATTGCTTGTATCACAGCTAGCTGCACAGGCCGGATCATGTCGACATGATTATGTCATGATGTAACTGTTAACATGTTGCACACCGCACCCCGTACAAACTCATGTACGTGCATCGTGGTCTTCGAAGCGGCCAATCCGAAATTTCGCATTTGTTTTTTGGGCAAGTCGAAACAAGTGGCTTGCCGTCTGGGAACGTGTGTTGTTGCTGTCATGTCGTCAATGGGCTGGCATGGCGCCTGGTGGAGACTACACAATGTAGTACACGTATCTCGGAGAATGCCCAGGCTAAAAAAATTCATGGTTCGTGTCAGACTCGGCTAGAGGCCGAGTTTTCCTCATCCGAAGGAACGCAAGCACGACCCTTCAAGGATCAAGGCCACAATACACATACCTGGTACTAATGCAGTATATTCAGCAGAAGCCTATGGCTTTTAGCGCTGTTGGCCAAAGAGAGATGAATTCAGCCATGTAGCTCTACGGTAAAGAGCAGGCGAGATGAATTCCTTCGTGCCGGCCCGTTGTGCTTTCTGCCTCTGGTGGCTATGGCAAGCATGCCAATGCGATTTTCTCGTGGTTCGGATCGCCTCTATGGCTAGGCTGAGAAGAGCAAGGAGCCATACGCGCGGGTTGTCTCCTTGCTGCGCTGCCGCCTTGGGTTTGCCCTGGTTTGTTGTGGTGCCATGTGCCTGTGTGGCTCAAAGAGCATGTTTCCTCCTAGGATCCTGTCGTACCTCTTTGGCCTCAACGACGTCTTTGTTGTCCGGTTGGCCATTGTAGCCGTCGACTAGGGCCCGACGTAAACCTAAATAACTGGTGACCCCAGGCCCGGGCGCTGCGCTCAGTCCCCTCGGCCCCTGCGTTGCTAGTAGTGGTGGCTGCGCCGAGGCACGCATCCAGTGAACCTGCAGTGATCGTACTGAGTCTGTATCATTCCTTTTATGTACCGGTAATTGCGTTGATGCTTCATATCACAAAACTAATGTGTAAATTAAATTATTTGGCCGTACAAGAGGCTCAAGCTTCGGCTGAAAAAAAGGCGAGATGAATTTTCATGCGAATCAACTCTGATCTACAGTGTACGTCTGTATGTAATCCGGACGTACTCGTACAGTCGGGCTTGGTGACTGATCAAGCCCTCCATACATGTATATACCTCGCTTGATAATCTACATCATAATAATTATGATCTAGAAATTTGTACGTATTTATTTATTATTTATTTATTTATTTATTTCTATGCTGCATGCATGGTCATACTGTAGTACTCGCACGAACAGTTGATAATAATAATTATGGCGGTAAACACACGCCTGCTCACACACGCTCTCTAGAGCTCTAAGCTGCAAAGTTCTGACACCGAGCTTTCCTTCTCACTACCATCACCATCATTTCGCGCCTGGCGCCTAGTCGATGCATGGTTGGCGGTATCCGACATAGCTTAGACTAGGCGCCAGGCGCGAACTGTTGGTGGTCGTGGTGGTGAGAAGGGAAAGCTCTGTGCCAGAACTTTGCTGCTTGGAGAGCGTGTGTGGGCAGGCGTGTGTTTACCGCCAGGTGTGTCTTTACAACCATATTAACGATAAGTACAGCTGGAGTGGTGTCTTCAACGTCATTCTCGCACGAACAGACTACAAAAAAATGTTTCTTCTTTGATGTGAACAGATACATGTGTATGTACATGTACAGTGATACCTGTCTAACACGACTGCGCAAGGGACCTTCAAAATGTGGTCTCCTTATCCAGTGCCATTCGACTGGAAATAGCGTCCCTTGGTCCTGGCTGCAGTGGTCTTCTGGGACAGGTGGTCGCCTTATCCGAGTGGTCGCCTTGACAGGTTTTACTGCAGGGTTTGCGTCCAAGACCTTTTTCCACATGGCAGTATGTTCGAAATGATCACCTTCCTTGTTACTTAGCTGAATTGACGCCAATGATGGAGATGACCCAGTCGTTCAAGTCTACGGGTGGTGCAGGGAATCCTGTCGTACAATGGGTGGGGAAGGGTAGGTGAGAACATGGACATCATGCTGGGAAACCCTTCGCAAAGAAGGTAGGCACCGGCGGATAATGCTAGCCTAATAACTAGCATAATGACCCATGTGGGGAAGACCGGCACTGCTCTAGCATAAAGTCTCCAAATGTGACCTTGTCTGGCACAATTGATGTGTGAAATTAGCACTACGTCCAGTCTCTTGGCACCACCATGAAAAGCAGCGCTATGTTTAGAGCGGAGAGAGACACACTGCTGCTCCCTGCGACGCTGGCAGCCCTCTGTACTGATAATTATAATGAAAGTGTAAGCATTTTTCACCTTGTTCGCCCTGCTGTGATACGGCCATATTGCGAGTGACTGCATACGGAAGTCAGTATTTCCCACCGCAAGGATTGCCATTTTGCAGCACTATCAGCACTACTAGCCTTATAACTAGCATAATCGCTGCAAATAACTAGCAGTAGCAGTGCTAGTAGCACAATTTCCGTCATGTTTGTTTGTTTGTTTGTTTATTTGTTTGTTGCATGTACATGTAACTAGCATTATCCACCGGTGCCTAAAACTTAAAAGAGGGTGTTTATAATAATTATTGCAACCTTGCTAGTTTGTCGTTGTGGACCAGGTCTTCTTTCTCGACATGTCCAGTGGTCAGCAAGTCACACTTCGTGGTGCCTTCATTCTGAGTTTCTGCGTGGGCAGGGATTTCAGTGTGCCCTAGGGACCGGCGGATTCTGCTCGAAAAGGTGGCAGATTCTGCTCGAAAAGTAGTGAAGTTGGCAGAACCATACAAACCTTATGCCAAGTTATGGCGGGCCTCGAATTCTGCTCCATTTCTTTACCCACATACCAAACATGCATGAAACTTACCAGAAAAAGTACCGAATTCTGCCAATTTTTCTGCCGGCAGAATCCGCCGGACCCTAGTGTTCCCATGACATACAAGTATCAGTGTTGGTAGCTTAGCGAACAGACTATGAAGACGCTCCTTGCGTGCTTTGCCGGGCTGTCACG
The DNA here is from genome assembly GCF_964019385.1 of Sycon ciliatum. Lineage (NCBI taxonomy): Eukaryota > Metazoa > Porifera > Calcarea > Leucosolenida > Sycettidae > Sycon > Sycon ciliatum. The sequence goes on from NC_088645.1 coordinate 10,820,369, forward strand.
CGGTTGGCCCTGATTCGGCTAGTGCATTCAACTGCATCGCTGTTGGAAATCTTTTTTTTAAATTAAAGGATTATTTCCCTAGCGATTTCTAGTGAATATCTTGATTCAAGACCACAGCTAGGTAACTACAATTGTAGGTAACTCGGATCGGCGTGCTAGCATACAATGTAAAGCTGTAGTTGGTTTGGCTGCGCTGTGTTGTTGTGAGCAGCATTGGCCCCTTGTTCTTGTTTTTTCCTTGCTCTTGTACCTTTTTCATACATGTAAGCTGGAAAGAGGACCAAAGAGCTACAAATTAATCCTTGGCTCTCCACCCGAGTCTATGTACACCTTTGTTCAATGCATACTTTAAAGGGCTATTTTTTCGATTTTGGTCGCTATCCAAGCAACGAAGAGTCCCTGGACCAAACTCTCATAGCAGATGGGACGAGGTCCACCCAGGAATACATGTAGAAGGAGCCAACATTTGGCCATGTCTGGTGGTATTGACTTTGGTCGTTTACATGTAAATACGGACATTGACTGGCACTTTCAACCAAGCATACATGTATTTCCATCGCGCTAAATAAAACTGAATGCTGCCTGTGCCGTGCCGGCGAGTGCTGCTGTTGTTGTTATTATCTTTATTTGAAGGATGACCCAGAGGCAGGTAGCCTATCGAGGGGGGTTCTCAACTTGTGCGATTGTGCACGTACACCATGTACATGTACGTGTGTAACTATTGTTATCTGCTGATTGCATGAAACCTCGAGTTTCAATTTAATAGCGTTCTGTCCACTGTTTGAAGGTGCAAACAAAGAAGCCAGTCACTGGTACACACTTATGTAGTTGCTCGCACGATCGCGCTGGACCTCGCACGTTTCTTGCCGACCTGACAATATCGTGCGCTAAACGGTTCCTGGAACATTCATTGATTTCCCAATGGTCTCCTGTTGACAACGGACAGTTTTCTTCTGAAGCGTCAACAAAATCGTGCCGTGATTTATCTTGACACGCTCAGAGATTGTGCTGCCATAATCTCCCCATCCCGTTCAGATTCAGAACTTACTTATTCTATTGTTTTCCCAAACAAAACGTGCATGTGCAGTTCCCTCAGCGCAGTCGTGGCACGTTCGCGTTTTGCTACACAATCATACAGTCAGTGCGTGGCTTCCTGTTCACAACGGATGGTTCTTTTTAGGGAAAGCCCCTCATCGGCGCATGATACTAAATACAGTACAGTACAGTTGCCAGTACCAGTACAGTACAGTCATAACTACAGTTACTTCAGGGGTGGCTGGTTCATGCCGGCTTGGCTGCCGCCTTGCCCTTGGGCAGAGTGAGTGCGACCAGTCATCAGATTGACGTGTAGCGGTCCGATAGGCGATAGCCGCAGCACTTAGCCTTTTCAAGTGTTTGTCCCTTTTTAGCACATGCACGTGACGTGTAGCTAATGTAGCTGTCAGTGTAACAGACTCAGTCAGTGTCAGCCTACTTTTGCTTTTTGGACCTTTTTTTAAATGTTAGTACGTCGTTCTGCGAAGGCTATCTTGTGTGCTTCTGAACATTCAAGTGATGCTAGCGCGGATCCCGCGAATATTATTACGTTCTGCGTCCTGAATGCCCTGGACTTGATGTCCAGTCGACTAGTCATCAATCATCTCGAGCAGGGAGTAGTACTACTCCCAGATCTCAAGTGTTGCCAGATTGAGAAGTGCGTTATTCCCGTTGATTGCTAATGCGAGTGGCGGCGTTGTCAGCTGCAATGGCTGTGTACATGTACATGTACATAAAATTGTAGCTGCCCATTGACCATGTTGACGGAGTAGGAAGCAGCTCACTACACCCCTACAATCATACAACTATTACAAGTACATGACTGGTTGTGCGGTGTGCAGTCATGTACCTAGCCCACACTGGCCACAGCGGATCACATGATTCACATCCGGTATGTCCGGCAAGAAACATCAAACCGCAAGTACCAAACAATACTGCCAATTTTTTTCTGCCTGCAATATCCGCCAAAGTCTAACATACATGTACACTAGTAGGGCTAGCTAGGCTCGCTGTGTTTATCGCAATTCATACACAGTAAAACCTGTAAATAACGACCACCCCTTGGCCTTGGGGCCATAGAAAGCGGTCTTTAGTGGCAGGTGGTCCTTAGTTAGAGGTTTGAGACCGTCTGCGCCTAGCCTAGCGCCTGGCAAAGTGATCTGAAGTATCAGGCTGGTCGTTAGTCACCGTGGTCTTTAGTTTAGTTACTGGTTTTACTGTTATGTAGAGCACTCTGACTTTGCTGTCAGTTTGGCCAGTCACTTTGAGTCTGAGCTCTGTCGACGAGATCTCTGAAACCAGCAAGCTGTCTAGAGATTGATTCATTGAGCAACAACATGCACACGCCAGCTCGACCTTTTCAAGCGCTGCTAGAGTGTAGTTCAAGTACAATAATAATTAATAATAATTGTACATTCACGCAATGAACATAGGGATCCATCATCGACGTCCTTTCCACACATTTATATGTACATGCGTGCTTCTAGCCCCCCGGAAATCGTGCGCTGCCTTCTTGTGGCACGCTTGCCGCAACTCTGTTACGCACTCTTCTACAATGTACATTGTACGTGTACATGACTTGATTGTACAATGTACATTGTACATGTAGATGTAGAATCATACATGTACATGTACATGGTTTGCATAATGTCAGCGCAACAACAACATTTAAAATTGCTTTCACATGGAGTTTCCTACCCCGGCATGGTTCATAGTCCGTCTCATAATGAACACGGTTTCTCTCTGAAGAGTCAACAAAAACGGATCGTGCGCTGACTTCACCTGGCACGATCATGGATGTTTTTTGCAATGATACCCACAATACCGGACCAGTAAAGTTCCTTCGGAGTACTGAAATTATACATGTACCACACGGTACATGTACATTGTGCATCTTTCTGACAGCTGCTTCGGTCATTGAGATTTCATCAGAGAAGATCGAGTTGTATAACCACTGTGGTGGTGTACATGTACTCAATTATTTTCCAGTCCGCAAACTTTTCAATGGACTAATGTTGCCGCGTAGGTTCCTGTATATGAATCAAAGCCAACGTGCCATCTCTAGACATCTCATAGACATCTCTAGCACGTTTCGGGATCTCCTGTTCACAACCTAAAGGTTTCGCAAAGTAGACATGCACTTTTTAGGGACCGGCGGATTATGCTCGAAAAGGTGGCAGATTCGGCTCGAAAATCAGTGAAATAATAATTAATTGGCAGACCCAGGCCATAGGCCATACAAACCTAATGCCATAAGTTATGGCGGGCAATTCCTCGAATTCTGCTCCATTTCTTTATCCACATACTAAACATGCATGAAACTACTTACTTACCAGAAACAGTACCAAATTCTGCCAATTTTTCTGCCGGCAGAATCCGCCCCTAACTGTTAGCACTTTTCATCAAACATTCCTGGATTGTTCTGCCATTCTCTCCCGCGAGAACGGCGTTCTTCATGAAGCGGCAATAAAATCGTGCTCTGAAGTTTCCTAGCACGTTCTATTGTCATTTTGTCCACAATGAACCTTTCAGAACGAATGTTATCTCCATGAAGCGGCAACAAAATCGTGCACTGAACTTTCCTAGCGCGTCCAGTTCAGAATAGAATCGTGCACTGAACTTTCCTAGCACGTTCATTTGCCATTTTGCCAGGATGTACCGTTCCGAACGAATTGTGTTCTCTTCATGAAGCGGCAACAAAATCGTGTGCTGAAGTTTCTTTGCACGTTCATTCACTTCATCTTTTTACCATGACAAACCATTCAGAATAAAATCGTGCGCTGAAATTTCCTGGCACGTTCATTTGTCATTTTGCCATGATGAACCGTTCAGAACGAATGTTTTCTTCATCAAGCAACAACGAAGTCGTGCGCTGAACTTTCCTAGCACGTTCATTTGCCATTTTGCCATGATGAACCGTTCAGAACGAATTATGTTCTCTTCATGAAGCGGCAACAAAATCGTGTGCTGAAGTTTCTTTGCATGTTCATTCATTTCGTCTTTTTGCCATGACAAACCATTCAGAATAAAATCGTGCGCTGAAATTTCCTGGCACGTTCATTTGCCATTTTGCCATGATGAACCGTTCAGAGCGAATGTTTTCTTGATCAAGCAGCAACAAAGTCGTGCTCTGAAGTTTCCTCGCACGTTTAGATGTCATTTTGCCAGGATGAACCGTACAGAACGAATGTTTTCTTCATGAAGCGGCAACAAAATCGTGCACTGAAATGTCCTAGCACGTTCATTTTGACTTGTCATTTCGCAATGACCTTGATGACGTTTTGACTCCCTGGCCCTGCCCTGCACTAGCACTACAGCCAGGCCTGGTCAGGCTGGTGCATACCGCGTCGCCTGCCTTGGCAACGCCAAACCTCTAGTTACCCCATGGCGACGGTGAGCGGGATTTGTGATCGTGAGTTGTGCAGGCATGAGTGACGCGTCGACGGTTCAGATGATCACTCATTCTCGCACTCGACTCGAGTCATACTATCGTCGCGTCGTGGAGTAGATTCTACGATGTCATTACATGATGTAGCACAGCTTCGATCATGCATCGGCATTCGGCAGCGCTGCTGTATCGATTCTTCTTGTTCATTATTCAATTTTTTGTTGTTCCGATTTTCATTGGATGACATTCATCCTCGCGTGTCCTGCCTACGTACGTGTTCTGGTAGCCTCACAGTCAGATAATGAAGAAATTTGTGTGTCGTCTTCGGAGCTGAGCGCTGCTGACCTAGACATCCAGCTCTAATAATTATTATGAGTGAGCCAGAGTCAGCGGCTGAGGACATCGCTGCCAACGACGCTGCTGAGGTTGGCAATGCCGGAGAGACGGCAGCAGAAGGTGAGATTGCGGCGGCGACAGGCGATGCCAGCTCCGAGGCAAACGCCGAGCCAGGGACACGAACACCTCAGCCCGAGGATGCCGCTGGTGTCGAGGCAACGTCCGCTGAGAACCCAGAGTCGGATCAGGGCCAGGGCGCGGATGGCGGCGAGAAAGCAGCCGCCAATGAGTCGCAAACGCATGGAGCTTCGGCTACGGATGCGGGCGACGATGTTGGAGATGCGCAGGCTGCGCCGGGAGCTACGGAGGATTACGACGCAGGCCCCAGCGCCATCGACGTAGTACTAGATAACGCAACAGAACAGCAGGTAGGATGCTGTCCGTGAATATAAAATACATGTACAATGTATTCGTTTCAAAAAAGAAATATTTGGAAATAAATGTAATCATTTGAAAATATAGAATAGTGATGTGCTGCAGACGAAAACTAATGTTGAGGCAATGACCAGCTTGCCGTACGTCCGCACATATAAGCGCATGTGCTTATGTCCGGACGTAAGCGCACCCCTCAATTATAAGCACATGTGCTTATATGTGAACACTATTGCTGAAACACCCGTGAGCTGAATATACCACTAAGCATAGTGATAAAACCATTGATTAGGATACAGACAAACCTTCATTGCACTTATAAACGCTTTTTCTTCTACCCGGACATGTTTACAGTTTTACACAGCAAAAAAAATCTGTGTCGCAGCAAATTTTCGCTTATAAGCGAATGCACCTATAGTAGGGTATGAGTTCTGTCAGTCTCGTGAATACCATTCTCCAGTATAGGCTACGACTCACGAATAACAACACAGACGCTTCAAATCTCTATTGAGTCTCGACTGTTTGGCAGCATGCTCTCAACCTCATGAACAGCCAGACCTCACGGATAACGACACGGTCAAAGGTCGTGAGCAGGTGTGTGCCATCGTCGTATGATCCACATGTCTGATGTGTAAAGTAGGCGCGGATGCCGAGACCATTGATCAGCGGAGCCTACAGCACCCCATCGCCACCGCTGCCTTGCATTGCAGCCCCATTCAGGCAATGTCTTGTTAGCCTGTTGTTTTTGTCACTCCCTCCTTCTTTCATTTTTTTACGAGCTGGATGCATGGTTTTCATGTAAAACAAAGAAACAAAAAAAGCAATGGCAGCTCTGCCCCTCAACGGCCACTGCAATGCATGTACACTCAAACTCGCGAATAATGATCCTCGATTATGCAGGAGAAAAGTGTCGTTGTTTGTGAGTTGTCGAAGTTTGCAGTCAAAGGGTCGCTTGGCCTGACGATTGTGTTGTTATTCGTGAGGTCGAAGTCTGCAGTTGAATAGTCGCTCAGCCTGACGATTGTGTCGTTATTCGCGAGGCGTTGTAATAGCCGAGGTCTTTACTCTCGAGGTTCGCTATGGTACAAGTATGTTGTATTGCCGAAGAACGGCTAGCCTGGAATTTCTCAGAATGATATGGACATGGCTGGCCAGGCTGGAGTAATGTGTTGAATCACGACCATGAGTAGTAACAGTGTGTTGTAGGCTAAGTGGTTATGGGCTTGCTTGCAAATCACAAGGTCCCTAGTTCGACACCCAAGTGGGTATGTGCATGTACTGTGTCAACAAATGAGGCGATGCATGTATGAGCCACCTTGCATGCACGAACCACCTTGCATGCATGAACCACCTTGCATGCACGAGCCACCTTGCATGCATGAGCCACCTTGCATGCATGAGCCACCTTGCATGCATGAGCCACCTTGCATGCATGAGCCACCTTGCATGCATGAACCACCTTGCATGCATGAGCCACCTTGCATGCATGAACCACCTTGCATGCATGAGCCACCTTGCATGCACGAACCACCTTGCATGCATGAACCACCTTGCATGCATGAACCACCTTGCATGCATGAGCCACCTTGCATGCATGAGCCACCTTGCATGCATGAACCACCTTGCATGCATGAGCCACCTTGCATGCACGAACCACCTTGCATGCATGAACCACCTTGCATGCATGAACCACCTTGCATGCATGAACCACCTTGCATGCATGAACCACCTTGCATGCATGAGCCACCTTGCATGCATGAGCCACCTTGCATGCATGAACCACCTTGCATGCATGAACCACCTTGCATGCATGAACCACCTTGCATGCATGAGCCACCTTGCATGCACGAACCACCTTGCATGCATGAACCACCTTGCATGCATGAACCACCTTGCATGCATGAACCACCTTGCATGCATGAACCACCTTGCATGCATGAGCCACCTTGCATGCATGAGCCACCTTGCATGCATGAGCCACCTTGCATGCATGAACCACCTTGCATGCATGAACCACCTTGCATGCATGAACCACCTTGCATGCATGAGCCACCTTGCATGCGACGAACTAGGTACTAGTACTCACTGCTCAGAGTGCAGTGCATGTCATTACCCGTGCATTGATGACACCACTTAGCATTTGCTCGCCAACATTATTACTCGGATATCACATAGCATGGCAATATTGCAGGGAGAGTCGGTAACCTCGCTCTTGTGATCTCTGCCGCACGCTCTGCAGGACTCAGCTGCCTCTCCGCCTGACGGTGATGCACCGGAGGATGCCCAGCAGCATGAAGGTGCTGAAGAAGCAACGACTGGATCACCACAAGCAGCTCAACAAGCAGCGGAGAGTGTCGACTCAGATGCTGCCACTGTAGCCGCTGCTGAAGATCAAGTTGAGCGTACCGAGTCAGAAGATGGTGCTACAGAGTCTGCCGCTGACGAGAAAAGCCCTGGTGAAGATGGTGAGAGTGGTGATGAAGGAGAAGCAAATGGCAAGGAAGAAGAACCCATAGGTTAGTTGCACTGTTGTCAATTTCTAATATCCTTAAGTTTATGGTAAAGAATTTAACTTGTAGAACGTAAGTACCGTCGGTCAGTGTCGTGCAATGTTATCGCATGAGCTGATTGTGTAGTAACTGGCGGTGTTGGTGGACATTATAGCGTAACTTGTAGTGTCTTGGTCCTTTTTTCTTTCCTATAAATTTATCCTTGGCTCTCCATCCCAGTCTATCCTTAAGTTCCCAAGATAATCGAGTCGTTGCGTTGTGCATTACAAAGCAAAAGGAGACGATTGCAGTCTCACTGTGCTATTTTGGCGTAATGGGCTTTAGTGGCAACTGCATAATAATATCCATAGACTTAGCCTTGGATAGGTCGGCAGTTGGGAGATAAAAAAAAGGCTGGCTATATCGCATGCGATTTAGAACTGGACATGTAATTGCACAGTCATATCCAGCCTGTTGGACGTTTGGTATTGTATACGGTAGTCTGCGATTGAATCATTCTTCTGGTCCTCTTGTCGCTGTCCCAGAGGGACATCGTGAATCAGGTTCTTAAAATGAGCGAACAGGGGCATAGCTCACACATCGTTGTGTGGCGATCATGTCGCACTGACAATGGCGATGACGCCTGTTGGGAATTCCCTAGTAAAAGAAATAAAAATTAAATTAAATTAAAAAATTAAAACCTCACAGCCGCCATTTTGACTGTGTAGTACGTACGTTGTATGAGGGCTGTGTTTGCTGCTGTGATGACCAGACAACACTGACTATACACTAGCTACACGCATGGCAAGACCACGTTTTAACCATGATCTCTCGGTATGTGTGTCTGCCTTTTTTTTTATTTGACTCTCCGTCTGTGCCTGTATCGGTGTGCTGCCTGCATTGATGTGGCAGCGGACACTGACGCCGCAGTTCCGCCAGCACAGCAGACAGGCGCCACGGAGGAGGTCAAAACCATCAACAGAGACGAGATTAGCCAGAAAATCATGGTAAGATTTCCACTACAGTACTGTTGGGCGCCGAAGTACGGAGCGGAGCGCCCACAAACAAACAGGCTGGGGGTTTCACCCCGCACAGCATAGCAATGTATACACGGTGACTCAACTGTGCATAGACTGCAGTACAGTGAAACTTGCCTAAGACAGAATTTTTTTTTCAAAATACAACCCAAATATGGCACTGGACAGCAATTTAACAGATTTCTTCGTGCTGGAGTGTAGCAAAGATATAAGCAGCTCCATTCACCCACAGAAAAGTACGGGCGGTTGGAACTGATTTGTAACTTTTCAACCGGTCGCCAACAATTTCAACCAGTCGAAAACCGGTTGGGGCGGTTCTAGAAAATTCCCTGTCTATGTAACCGGGTTGTCTCCTTCTCCAGTGCCATTTGACTTGAAATAGCATCCCATGGTCCTGGTGGACGCGGTACTCTTGCGGTTCATGCGTGCCCTAACACGCGCTCAGGCTTTCGCAAAAAACAGCAATTCGAGTCGTCTTTAGTGCGTGTGACGCCTTCGAGTACTATTTTTTTACCCTGCCAGTGAAAGTGACTGGCATTCACGCCGGTACGCGCCTGGTACGCTCTGAAAAATGCATGTTGGAATTTCAATTTCGGCGCGTTTCCATACGCATGACACCCCAAAAGCCAAGGAAAATATGCACAAACGCGTGGTTTCACGCGTACACGCGCCAGTTGTGAACACAGCTTTACTTTCCGGCAAATACTGTAGTTTTCGTACCTGACCAACTCACAACTGTCATTCGAAAGTCACAGTAAAATTGAGCCGTGTGTGGTACTAATGAGACTGCAAATCAAGCTGAAATGTTTTATGAATACTTTCTTTCTCTCGTTTAGCTTCCGCTGAAGTCCCTGCACCACATCAGTTATTTCAAGTTACCGTATTTCCCCGATTATAAGTCGCACTCAATTATAAATTGCACTCAATTATAAGTCGCATCCCCGTTTTCAGGTTTGAGCAATATCGTTTTGATATATTGACTTCAGTAGTAAGTCATGCTCGATCGTAAGTTGCACCCCCTTTTTCACCCTTGAGTTTTAGTGTACAAAGGTGGGACTTATATTCGGGGGAAATACGGTATTCTTTCTCGTCTGAAAGTCATGATTTGCATGTGCTCTGTGTTGTTGTGTATGTGGTGCAGCATATGACGCAAGAAGCAGACATGGCGGCCACCCTGTGTCTGAAGGAACAGCAGAAGATTGCAGAATACCTGCGCACAAAGAAACGCGTAAGGGGCAGCGCAAGAGTGTGCACTCAAAACCTCCAGCGTTGTGTATTGGTTTTTTCATTGTCTATCTGTCTATCCGTTTGTGTATCTGTTGGTTTCCGTCTGTTCCTCTGTCTCTCCCCCTAGCTAGATCCATGTTTGCTTTTTATACTCAACAAATGCACATGCACCCGCACGCATACGGACACACACAAACTGACATAATTCCATACACATGCACGCACACACACACACACGTACACACACACACACACACACACACACACACACACACACGTACACACACGTACACATACGTACACCCCCACACACCAATACATCCTGTGCTGTATCCTGGGCTCTCCACATGTTGACTTCAGCTGCGGAATGACAGCATGATTATACATTAACACAGAGGTACTCTGTTTTCACCCATGCAGGGCGACGATGGAAAGCAACTAAAACATCAACAGCAGCTTTCTCAGACTGAGGAAACGACACGGTTCATTAAATACCTTGGTAAGTCGTACCTCTAAAAACATTCTCGCTTTGCATTTGACTCGGCTGTAGGCCTATCTTTTCCGGAGGCCGAGTTTTCCACAACTGTAGGAACGCCACCGCCCTCTATGGAGGGGCAGATGCAGCCCCTAAAGCCATACTTCTAGGATCACTACATTTTCATCGAGGATATTGGGTGTGAGCTTGTGTTAAAGGGGAAGTTAAGCCTAAAATCGAAAATTCACCAGTTGTAGTCTTCGGGGTGCTGAGTCGAATGGAATTGCTGTCTCTTTTGCTGTGGCTTTGTGCAGAGATGCTGGAAGACATAAAATCTGCGCAGCTGCATCAGAAGCGACTGTATGAGGCACAGCTGCTTGGTCTTCAGAGCGAAGTTCATGACTTGCGAACGCAGCTAAGTGATGAGATGAGCGCCCTGAAGGAGAAGCGGAGATACGTTGCCCTGCATAGCTTCAGCTCCGCCACCGGCAAACCGCTCAAGCTGGACGTGAGTCTTTCCCACACCGGGGGGGGGGGGGGGGGGCACATGCCCGGGGATGGGGGTGCACATGTCGGAGGGGTGCATATGCCCGGGGTTGGGGGAGGGCAGATGCCCCGGAGGGGGGGGGGGGTGCACATGCCCCCGTGCTGCTCACATGTTACAGTACAGGCGGGCGCTGAAGAACATTGACTCCACCATCCATAGTCTGTAATACATGAAAATAGCAACAGTCTAGGCTAGGAGGCTGACCCCCCCCCCCCCCCCCAGTTCTTCAGCGACCAACAATAGTGTATTCACACAGGCCATGCTGGTGTAAGACAGCATTTTATTAATATACCCGTACCTTTGCACATGTGTGGCAACGTGTTCTATATAGCCCAACCTGCGATTTCACGAGTATTGTTTTCACGTGTGCGTGCGTAACCTATGCTTGGCAAATGGCACACCCATTTTCACGGTGTGTGTGTGTGTGTGCGACCGATTGTGATATCCTTGTGAGAACTCAGTGAATAGAAGTGGATTCAACTTGGGCATCGCAATTTTTTTACAACACTACTTTTTGTACTACACGCACTGCATCATCCTTATGTTATTATCGATGTGGTGTGATGAAGTTCACACTTTCCCTCTTGCCGTGCACGTCAATGGAGTTTGGTTCTCCTTTCTCCTCTCTGTGCACAGGATTTGGAGGCCTATGAAGTTGACGAGTGGATGAAGGAGGATGAAGTGCGCAGAGTAAGTTTAGTTCTGCGAAATCACATGGACTCCAACCTGTAATCCCTGGGCAAACTTTTTAATGTAATACACTCCTACCTCGGTTATGTAGACACCGAAATCACGGGCACTGCGGCCTACCGGGTACCCGTGGGGAGAATTTCAGTGAGGGCATCCGTTGGGCAAAATTCAGTGAAAACAATACTACTCCTTTGTCACATTTTTGTGGAAATAGTGACGTCATATCTTACGGTGGTTGCGGTACCCGTACTTCTGGAAAAGGGAGGTTCATCTCAACTTGTAGGTGTGTGTGTGGGGGGGGGGGGGGCAGGAAACCGGTGTACCGTCCTACCCAGAGAAGGCCAACCTCATTAAGACAATAGCGCCGCATTCGACTGCACGGAACGGTGTATGTAGTGCTAGGGCAGCGTATTCCGTTTCTGAGGTTGGATTTCGCTGGCCAGTACCCTAGATGATCCAACGTTCCGACTGGGCAGTATACTCTGTTAACAGTACTGTTAGGCGACCAAGTCTATCAAGGTGTGACGGGTGTGACGGGTGTGACAGATTTGTAAGTACAGGTGAACATCGATTATCCGAACATCGACCACCTCGGATCACTCGATTATCCGGAATGGGTTTTCGAACCGCACGTGGCTCCGGTTGCACGTTTTCGTACGGGAGCTTGCACAAAACGTTAGTTGCTGCAGCGCTCACTCATTGCCTGTACCACTGTGTACAGCCTGTACAGGCAAAAGCTTACAAAAACTTACAAAAAAACTTACAAAAACTTACGAAAACTTACGAAAACTTACGAAAAACTTGCAAAAACTTACAAAAACTTGGACATGAAAATGACTGTTGTTGCGGGCACTGTATAACACGTTCTTCCTGGTGTAACATTAATTTCGGTCATTTCGGTAGAGAAAACCTGGCACCTAAATTTAGATTACACCTAAATGGCACTGGAGTATACACTGCAGGTGCAGGGAACGCTGGTCACCTAATTTTTAATTACACCTGACACCTGGCAGGTCCCTGATATTATGTACCGAAATGTTACTACGCCCGAAATTACATGTTCCACAGTGCTCTGTTAAGGAGTTGACTCCTGATATAACGAACACCATAGTGCAGGGGAATTAGTTCTTTATAGCCAAAGTTGGTTATAACAGAAATGCACTCACGCTATGGAAGCAGCAAGTCATGACTGGCAAGTGACCCATGACAGTATGAATGCACTTGGTTTACATGCAGGCCTACACAATTTGGTTCATTATAAACGAAACCTGTTCGCTATACAGGGTCAATTTTGTATGGGTTCAAACAGGGACATTGACAATGGTTCGCTATATCACGAAATTCGCTATATGCGAGTTTGTTATAAGTGGAGTCGACTGTATACCGAACACAGGTATCGGCCTGTGGCGAGATTTTCCTTATCCGGGACATTTTCATTACCCGAACACCTTCCCAGGGCCCGCTGCCCAGAGGTGGTCGGATAATCGGTGTTCAACTGTACTGCATGCAATGTGTTCTCAGTATCACCAAGCAACCACGCACGAGAGTACAATGTGCATTTCCCTCCTTGACCTACACCTTTTTCAGCGCAGAATGTGCGTGTGAGTGTGGTGTGTTTGTGTGTGCACACGCGCATTTTTTTAGAGGGGCAGGGATGGTGAGAATGATTACGCTGTTGTGCTGTACCAGAGATATTACCATGTCCACACCTAGTGCTAGAACCGGTGTGAGTCTAGTTCCAAGACAATCAGATCCAGCGCCAGTCCTATGTACCGTATTTCCCCGATTATAAGTCGCACCCCCATTTTCAGGTTTGAGCAATATCGTTTTGATATATTGAGTTCAGTAGTAAGTCATGCTCGATTGTAAGTCGCACCCCTTTTTTGACCCTGATTTTTTTGTGTAAAAAGGTGCGACTTATATCCGAGGAAATACGGCAGTCCAGTTCAAGTCAATCACAGCCAGTCTTATGTAGTGACGATCTGCCACTTGAAACACCCCAAATAGCCATGCACTGGCAAACTAGCAGCTTTTCCAGAAGACATTTCTGCTGATGAAGAATTAAAGAGCATGTTCTGGTTTACTGTCATGTCAGCGCGCAGCGAATGGCTAGAGCGTGCGCGTGCACGTGCGTGTGCGTATGTGTGTGCGCTTGTGTCTGTGTGCATGTTTGCATGCATATACCTGTGTGTATGTATGTGTATGTGTGTACATATGTGTCCGTTTTGGTAATTGTGTGCTTATATATTCCACATTCATGTGTTCTCCCTGGCTTAGATTCGGTTAGAGACCATCCGTCAGCGTATCAAGTTGGCCAAGCGTGAGGCTGTACTCCAACAACATGTACGTATCAGCGGCTCGGACTGAGCTGTGTTTCCTGTCACTGTTACTGCTGCTGCTGCCAAAGCTACTTGTAGAAGCAAAAAGAAATAGACTGAGTAATCAGTAGTGATAAAAAAATCACCAACACAAAGGAAAGAGCAAACAGAAGACAACGTCATTGAACCGTCTTAACAACCAGGGTAGCTTCTGCTACTGCTACTGCTGCTGCTGCTACTGCTGCTGCTGCTGCTGCTGCTGCTGCTGCTGCTGCTACTGCTACTGCTGCTGCTGCTGCTGCTGCTGCTACTGATTTTGCTGCTCCTACGCTTCATACAACTGATGAAGTGCACATTTTCAATGAGCGTGCTGCAAACTCCATAACTTTACCACATGTCTGAAGGCATGAAGTTGAATTCCCTCTCTGCGGTGTGTGTCTGTTCCTCTGCCGGACAGGAGGTTTTACCGGATGGAACTTGTCTCAACATCATCGACTTTGAGCAGCTGAAGGTGGAGAATGCATCACTGTTTGAGACCACGGAGAGCAGATCGGCAGTAAGTTTGACTCATTACGATCCCCCTAGGGTATGTTCGATCGATAGAATCCGGATCTAGATGAACTGGATCCACTGGATTCGCACACTTTCGATTGGTCGAATGCGGATTCGGATCTGACGGACTTTGACCCGGCCAAACCACCTTGGGGAGCAGGGTTCTACGGATCCAATTGATTCTTTTTTTGCCAATCAACCTTTTTGGCACGAAAACTCCACATTTGTTCGATTGGAACAGGGACCACCGAAGTTACAATCAGTTCAGTGTACTGGGTACCCTTTGGGTGAGTTTGAGTGGACATATTACTACTCTTTAGTAGGGGTGAAAGTTGGCACTGAGATCCCGAGTTCGAGTACTCTGATTTTCTCCGATCGAATATTCGAGTATTCGAGTATTCTTGATATCCTAAAAATCGCACACCAACCGCCTCAAAAGTCTCATGATACAACCCTGACTGAACCGATTGGCAGTTCTTTTCTCGGGTGTATTGGTCGGTGGGTCATTTGGGCTCTCTCTACTCGTGTACAAATGTTCACCACACAGTCTGCACATCAATATCTGCTGACTGCTGCTCTGAAACTGCAGACTTCTGTGGTAAATGTATGTACCGTGTATGAGCGAGCACTCTGATTTATTCCGAGTGATTATATTCGAGAAAAAAAAATCCAAACGAGTATTCGAATATTCGGTATAATTGTTTCACCCCTACTCTTTAGTCACTTTTTGTGGAAATTATGACGCCATTACTGTAGAACGGGTAATTTTAGCGACGTAAAAACCCTAGCGAATTTAGCGATCTACTCATTTTCGCTAAAGTTTCAACTCGCTAATCCGTTGAGAAGTTAGTAGTGCACTGGTGATCCGTGAGTAAAATCGCTGAAAATCGCTAAAATAAAACGTCGCTATTACCGGTTGACAATGGGAAAACGCTAAAATAAATAGTCGCTAAAATTACCCGTTCTACAGTATGCCATATCCACGGCCTTTCGCCATCAGAATGTGTGCGATTTGGAGTTACGAACATTTCAAGGTTGCGGGCAGTGCCAGGTCTCGGATTGCCTGGAAAAACGAGGTATACTTTGTGTCCTAACTTTTGTGTCTTCTGTCAGGATGTGAAGAGACTAGAGGGCAAGATATCCTGAATGTCAACACGATGAGTCATATCCGCGAGAAGGAATCCAGTGTACAGGTCAGTGGGGAAAAGGGGAGAGTTATATAGATAGATGGATAGACGGATAGATAGATAGATAGATAGATGGATAGATAGATAGATAGATAGATAGAGAGAGAGAGAGAGAGAGAGAGAGAGAGAGAGAGAGAGAGAGAGAAGAGAGAGAGAGAGAGAGAGAGAGAGAGAGAGAGAGAGAGAAGAGGAGAGAGAGCGAGAGAGAGCGAGAGAGAGAGAGAGAGAGAGAGAGAGAGAGAAGCGAAGA
>NC_088645.1:10839031-10841531 GCF_964019385.1 Sycon ciliatum
GCATTTCGAATAGACTTTACCCCCCCCCCCCCCCTACCTCCCCCCTCTATTCGAAAGTCTTGTCGCACATTTTCTGTGTTTATTTACTGTACACGTCCATGCCCCATACTCCTTATGTACGTGTACATGGATATGAATGTTTTGCTAGAGCGGTCGTGAATGGCATACAGTAGTACATGTACCGCATTTACTGAGTACAAGTACAATCAATGACATGTACACGCGCATAAACATAGTTCCTCCACAACAACTGTACTGCTGTAAACGCTGGCCAGGTACACGGTTTGATCAGGCTGGTGTGACATTTGACACCTCTGAGTAGCCTGCATGCATGTAGAGCAAGGGTTAGCTGATCTGCAAACACAGGTAGATCTCCACCTAAACACACTCATTTGCTGCAGGGATCTCGCACGGTAGTAGATTGTACAGTTCCAGAAAATGTGCGAACAGTCATTTTTCTATTCGAAAAGGGCGCTACCCCCCCTACCCCCGTTTCGAAATGCGTTACGTTTCGAAACAAAATGCGAACTTATGAGATGCTCCCTAAGTTATGAGTGAATGTGTGCGTGTGAGTGCGTGCGTGCTTGCGTGCGTGCGTGCTTGCGTGCGTGTGTGTGTGGGGGGGGGGGGGTACATGGTGTGTGCGCGTGTCTGTGTGTGTGTGTGTATGTATGTGTGTGTGTGTGTGTATGTGTGTGTGTGTGTGTGTGTGTGTGTGTGTGTGTATGTGTGTGTGTGTGTGTGTGTGTGTGTGTGTATGTGTGTGTGTGTGTGTATGTGTGTGTGTGTGTGTGTGTGTGTGTGTGTGTGTGTGTGTGTGTGTGTGTGTGTGTGTGTGTTTGCATGATGTTCCTCTGACCAAGTCTGCAGGCTTCTGTTTGCCTGTCTAACTTTGTGTGTATTTTTCACGCTGTTCTCCTTTTTTTCCTGTCCTGCAGGCTTCCCGGTACGAGACTGACATTCGAGCGGCCGAGGAACACCACAGGCGAATGGGCAGCTTCCTGCGACTGGCACGCGAGGAGCACATCGCGTGGTACGAGGCGGCCATTCCACACGTGCAGCGCTACGTCTCCAAACGCCGCACCCGCAGCGAGCAGCCGCGATTGCGCAGAGCGCGCTGGGAAACAGGTGGAGTTTGACGGACGCAATCGCTACAGTACCGTCCGTAGTGCATGGATGAACGTCATTGTACCGGTTATGGAGCCCCAGCTTGAATAATATCTATATGCCACCACGAAGACGAATATTGATCCTAGTCACCAAAGTTCTGTATGTGCTCGGATCTGGATAAGCTATTTCCGGCTTTTCCGTTGACTGAACCCTGCATAGGCACGCCTCGGAGTTAGGAAATGTCGTCACGACAGATCATCCTTTAGTGTGCGTTTGGTGAACTACTCGGAACCCGCAACTAGTGTTGCTGCTGTCTCGATCCTATCTGCAATCTTCTGCATGACCTTATGGCCATGTGAATTCGCTAAATACTTGCTCAAGAGTCCAGACTGATGGCAGTGCTGTGGGATAGTAGTGTGTGC
This sequence comes from Sycon ciliatum, assembly GCF_964019385.1. NCBI lineage: Eukaryota > Metazoa > Porifera > Calcarea > Leucosolenida > Sycettidae > Sycon > Sycon ciliatum. The sequence goes on from NC_088645.1 coordinate 10,840,564, forward strand.
GTGTGCATGTGCGTGTGTGTGTGCGTGTATGCATGCGTGTGCGTGCATGCGTGTGCGTGCATGCATGCGTGTGTGGGTGTTCAATTTCTTCTAACTGGCCCATGCCATGCTATCCACATGTCGCTGTGTGTTGTATAATAATATGATTGTATATGCAGTACATTAATCATTGAGTCAGTATGTCAACTTTCTGACATCATCCCCATGTAGTAATGACATCATGGCAAGTAATCCTCGTTGTATGCGAATACAACCGAAGGCACTTTACACAGTATATTTAAAAGAGTCCCGTATTTGCTATTATTCCATCCCATATTTGGTGATGTTGGTGGTGTGTGTCTATCATAATCATCACCTGTACTTGTTTCTGATTTGTGAGGGTCTATTCGAGAAAGTAGTAATATATCGAATTATGTTTCCGTGTCATCTAAATCTTCCTGCTGTCCAATTGCTTGCCACTCGTGCACATTGTGATTGTGGATGTAATTGTTGAGAGTACTCTCCTATCCTTGTGACTGATTGCACTGAACTCCAGTCAGTCTATGGCCCATTCTATACAACTTGTCTATGGACCATTCTACACCACTTTAGTGTATGCATATGCTGAGAGGCTGCTGGAACGTAAATTCTTCCTATTTTTCTTGATCACCTTGATATTCCCTCGATCATGCTTGAAACTTCATTCTTGGCTTGCTTGTATGTTTTTTGTACTGGGTGTGTGTGTGTGCGTGTGTGTGTGTGTTCGTGTGTGTGTGCGTGTGCATGTGCGTGTGTGCGCGCGCTGTGTGTACATCGCTGGACTGGGTCACTCTACTAATAACAACCTGTCCGAGGTGACATCAGATCTTGCTCACGTGGCTGAAACGTGCTAGAATTGTCCCTGCCTCACGCCCATACGTGCCGCTTGTGACTGCTTTCCGTGCTGCATTAGCAGTTTCCGGCGTGAAAATAGCCAGCTGTCATCATGG
>NC_088645.1:10851531-10883070 GCF_964019385.1 Sycon ciliatum
CCCCCCCCCCCCCCCCGCAATAGTACAGACAGCAATCACTCACCGGATAGAGTGTCCTGGCCAAGCCGTAGTCACCTAGCTTCAAGACCAGATTTGATGTTAGCTGACAGCTGTGAGCTGCTAGGTCACTACGTACGTGCGTGCGTGCGTGTGTGTGTGTGTGTGTGTGTGTGTGTGTGAGAGAGAGAAACAGATGGACAGACTTCTTCAATTCTATGTAAGGCAGGGATGAATTTATCCTGTATCGCATCGCAGTTTGCGATGCAAAATCAATCTACTGCTACTCAAAAGTCACCATGACTCGCAGAAAACTGCAATACATACAGACTGTCCATGCCTAGCCTGCGCTCAGTGTCAAGTAACATGCATCCAGTACAGTGTAGACAAAGTGTCTGGGGTCCTTGCTGCAAAGTGTATGTGGTGCAGGCACTCAATCTGCGTGCACATGCATGATTCAGTTGGGTTTTTTTTGCAAATGGGCTTTCAGGCATCACTCTCAAGAAGGACAATGTGGTAAACACCCAACCTTCAAAGAAGAATGCTAATCAAAATCAAAGAGTGCTACACAATTGTGATTTTGTATAGCAGAAACTGCTATGCAAAAATATGACAATACATTCATCCCTGTAAGGTATCATCAAACGCCCCCTCTCTGCCCCCCCTCTCCCCCCCCCCTCCCAGACACAGTACAGGCACATCAAATACCCCCCCCCCCCTCCCCCATCCGCTACTCACACAGGGGCGTAGGAAGAGCTTTGGAAGTGGTATGATCAAAGGAGGGAGGGATGGGTGAAGGTGGGTCCAGGGGTCGTGCCTGCGGAAAATTTTGTAAAAAAGACACAAAATCCTGTATTTCTGTTTACTTTTGGCACTTTTGTACTAATTTTTAGTCATGGAATTTTATGGTTCACGCGCAGAAAACTAGTTTCCGCGATCCAAGTGCACCTAACAGCCGAGTCGAGTATGAATTAAATTCAAACAAAAGTCAAAGACCTGATAGGTCCCGATATGGGTCCCGATATTTTTATTACGGTTTTGCACGTCCCAGGCCGACCGCACTTTTCGAAAAGTGGTACGGCCATGGCCGTACCAGTCGTAGCGGGTACTACGCCCCTGTCACATACGCACGAAACGGTTATATATGAACAAACGTGCCCACACACACACACACACACACACGCGCACGCGCGCACACACACACACACATCTCTACCCACTCACTGATATGGCAAGCCGTTGGAGTGCAGGAATGCCACGGCCGACGCCACATCACATGTCAGCTTGACATAGAGACCGCGCTCAACAAAAGACTCCCGATTACCCTGACTGGGTAGCATATACGTCTTCAGAAAGCCCTGCAGACAGCACAATTCAGAACAAGTACGCTATTCACTCTACCTTGAAGATTGTCTTCAGCTGGTTGCAACTTTACAAGTAAGCGTAGAGTACAACCGGCCCTAACCGGACGCCGTTGGTGCAGCGGAAACTGTCCTGACATGACAGAATTCCGCTTGATCCAGGGATGCACGTTCGATCCACAGCACTTTGGGGTGGGTGGGGGCCTGGACATGTCAAAGGCCTTTGACAAGGTCCAGCATCAGACACTTGTCGAAGACCTATTCCAGCTTGGAATCTCCGGCACAGCCCTGAACTGGTTAAGCGACTACCTCTCAAATCGTCAACAACAAGTCGTCATCAGCGGCGATAGTAGCTCATCTTTCACGTGCTCAAGTGGGGTTCCCCAAGGGTCTGTACTGGGACCACTATTGTTTGTCATATATGTCAGGGATGTGGCCAGTGAAGTGGATCAGTTTGCCGTCCAGGTAACCCAATTCGCGGACGACATCATGCTACACGATAGCAGGAAGGACAAGGTAGTGCTGTCACACAACCTGTCTTCAGCCATCACCCATCTCAGCAACTGGCTTGGTGAGCGCAACCTAATCCTGAATAGTCGAAAAACACAAATATTGTTTATTCCTGCCAATCGTCATGACGACAAGACATTGAATGTGCACTGTGCAGCTACACTCCTCCAGCAAGTGACAAGCGCCAAGTACCTGGGCTTGCACATCGATGACGACCTGAAATGGAACACAATGGTTGACCATATAGCCAAGACAGTGTCCTCAAAGATTGCCATTCTCTTCCGCCACAGGCAGTGCCTCCCAATGCCATGCCGCTCAACCTACTTGAGATGTATAATTTTACCCACATTCCAATACGCATGCAACAGCTTTTCCTCTTCCCTTTCCTCTGCACAACGTGATCGTCTTGAGAAACTTCTCAAGCGAGCTGTGCGTGTTGTCTGCTCTGCTCCGTTCCTGTCTCCAACTGCCCCTCTTTTTGAACGCCTCAGCATTCAACCCCTGCAATCAATGTATTGCCGCAAACTCCTCCTGCTAACATTTCGTGTAATTCATAATAACTGTAGTGTGCTTCTTCATGACCTTGTCACACCTCTGTCACACACCCGTCGAACGAGGAGCACAGATGTTCCCCTGCTTCTTTTCCCGAGGATCATATCTGCCGCTGCCACACGCAGCCCTTCATATCAATGTCCCGCTCTCTGGAATAAGTTGCCTGCATCTATACGATCACTGAAGAAACCAGGTCAATTCCGGACCGCTCTCTTACCCCACCTGAAAAATTCACCGACTTACGTTGCTCACTGATCAAATAATTATGCAATCTTTCCTCTGCTAGCTAGCTGCTGTCTTAAATCCTACTCTTTTTTTCTATTTTCTTTTTTTTCTTTTTAATCTTTTCCTTACATTTGTGTGCCTGTTTGTCTTTAGTCGATCTCATGTAATAAGGCAACACTGCCTGTTTGTTATTCGACGTTAAATAAACCAATCCAATCCAATCCATTTGGTACATGTCCGTTCAATACAGGAGTCCGCTTGGCATGTCCCCGCTTTGGCTTTGTTCAAGGAGCAGCAATGCGCAGCAGAAATCACCCTGGTGATACAGTGAAATAACCATGGAAACCGATGAGAGATACAGCAAAATGAGCGACTTTCACTATTGTACTCTTGCTGTGTGGTTATTCTCCCAGAGTTGTACACTTCAGTTTGTGTATTGTGTGTATTGTGTGTATTGTGTGTATTGTGTGTATTGTTTACGCCAGAGAGTAAGAAAGATACCAGTGTTTTAATATTCCTTGGTTCCGGCACACAAAAATGATTTCCCTTTCCTTCTTGCGTTTTCGACCACGATCAAAAAAAGACAGAAAAAGAAGTGCCGAAACCCGGGATTGAACCAGGGACCTTTAGATCTTCAGTCTAACGCTCTCCCAACTGAGCTATTTCGGCTGACACATATTCTGATGGCGTGATGCATTTCAGAAACTTGGGGCTTGGATAGCGTCCAACGTGATCTTACATGTTCTGGAGTTGTGCACGACGAAGATATCCTTGCATTGCGGATTCTAGCAACAGTGCATAGCCCGATTGCGCAACTCAATCAGCAGTGTAGAAAGTGTGATCCGTAATGTTGCCTAATTTTTGACATCAAGGTATGGTAAAAGCTGATGTCATAGATCCTAACGATAGAATTTAACAGCAAAGACGTTTTGATAACTTGAAGGCTTGAAAGAAACAGAGTTTCGGCATTGAATATTTATCGTTAAAGCACAGCGAACAGCCATTTAGACATATACGTTTCAAACACACTGGCATGTAGTGTATGTATGGTATTTGTTGCATCGTGTGGCTGGGATGCTGTCTTTGCACTTGGGAGAAAGAAGAAGCTTACTATTTCGCCCAAAACCATTCTTGAATTTTTTTGTATTTGTATTTATGGATTCTCCACAGGCCTTAGCCTAAATCGAGGGAGTCTCCTAGCAAATTTTCGGTGCACAAGTATCTTCGCCGGTGGTGTCTTTGCCTCGTTGTATTTCTAGCTTGGACAATTTCATCTCCATTAGCGCGATTTCGTACAAACAAGGGACCTAAGTGGAAACTGTTTTCAATCCCTCCCCATGTGACCAGCCCAACACGGTGTTTGACTGCAAGTTCTAGTAGTCCGTGAATCAGGTCAACCCCTGCATCCTTGTCAGTGCCAAAGAAAGAGGGGCCATATAGAACAGGTGGCGTCTGTAATTAGGTTTAACCTGCACCCAAACAAAAATATTGAAGCTCCACTTCCAAAGGAAAGCATCCACAGGAAAAAAAGAAGTGCCGAAACCCGGGATTGAACCAGGGACCTTTAGATCTTCAGTCTAACGCTCTCCCAACTGAGCTATTTCGGCTGACACAATTTAATTTGTCATCATAATTGTTTTGATTTATCTAGGGATTTCCGAAAGGCTTAAAGCCTTTTCATCACTATCAGGTTCGGCTTCATGTTCTCTGTGCTGCACTGATGAGTCGACAAAGGACAAAACAGCATGCTGTCCACAGACTGAGTAGTGGCTCAACTATGTATAATATAGGGCTACATACACAGACAGTGCTACATACACAGACAGTGCTACATACACAGACAGTGCTACATGCACAGACAGTGCTACATACACAGACAGTGCTACATACACAGACAGTGCTACATACACAGACAGTGCTACATACACAGACAGTGCTACATACACAGACAGTGCTACATACACAGACAGTGCTACATACACAGACAGTGCTACATACACAGACAGTGCTACATACACACACAGTGCTACATACACAGACAGTGCTACATACACACACAGTGCTACATACACAGACAGTGCTACATACACAGACAGTGCTACATACACAGACAGTGCTACATACACAGACAGTGCTACATACACAGACAGTGCTACATACACAGACAGTGCTACATACACAGACAGTGCTACATACACAGACAGTGCTACATACACAGACAGTGCTACATACACAGACAGTGCTACATACACAGACAGTGCTACATACACAGACAGTGCTACATACACAGACAGTGCTACATACACAGACAGTGCTACATACACAGACAGTGCTACATACACAGGCAGTTCTGCATGAAAAGTAAGAACGGCCTAGGCTACGACTCTGAACCCGGGCCCCAGTTCTTCTTCAGCACCAGAGAGCACAGTGCAGTACTGTCAGGCGCCGAAGAACGACCAGGCTAGAATTTCATCAGGCACAGCATACGAATGTGTACACTGTGACCCAACTGCGCATAGAATGTAGTAGTACGTGGGAATAAGAGCGTCCTAGGCTAGGACTCTGAACCCGGCACCAGGTCTTCTTCATCACCAGACAGCACAGCAACGGGTACAACAAACTGTTCTAACCTGTCCACATGGCTCGCAGAGGGCGATGTGTAACTGGTCCTGGTAGCACATGGCAAGTAGCCGCAAGACGTTCTCATGCCGCAGCCTACGAACAGTCAGGCAAGCACCCACACAAAGAGACAAACGTGCATCAATGTTCGATATGTACAGAATGTAGAGCAAAAGTTGGCTGTGCAACTGGAGTGAAAAAGAAAGAGAAAAAAATAAATGCCGAAACCCGGGATTGAACCAGGGACCTTTAGATCTTCAGTCTAACGCTCTCCCAACTGAGCTATTTCGGCTGCTGCACCAGATTGAGGGTTTCGATTATTTCCACAAACTGCCGCTGAGTAACCTGGGTATCTGTGGCATGATGATGACAGGCATGACTGCACAGTATCAAGTGACACATCGTACCAAGAGTACATAACCCCCCAGAGTGTGCAACGCCTGATCCAGCTCTGCATAGGGTCTTGGTCGAGCGGAATCGGATCTTTGCATCATAATACCGTACACATCCGAGGGGAACCCGGGCAGTCGCGGGTACTCTCGGATCAAAAACAATGGTGCCCTGCCTCGAGACCGGCCTTGCGCTGGTGTGGAGTGTACGCATGACATCAGAAGATCCGATTCCGCTCGACCAAGACCCTATGCAGAGCTGGATCGGCGTTGCACACTCCGGGGGGTTATGTACTCTTGATCGTACACACTCGTATTTTTCAGTAGCTTTGGGCGCCGGAGAACGGGGGACAACCGAGGATCCAGAGATCTCTACAAGGAGGTTCCCTGAGTGCAGCCAAATTTGAATAGCTGATACAACCATGTACATGTATATACATACGGTTTCCAGTAGCACATTTGCGAAGTTGAGGGGTTTCTCCAGACCCTCCCCCCCCCCCCCCCCCCCCCCCTGGATCTGCTCCTGGGGGAAGGCTGCACCTCAGGCTGGTGATCATGGTGTTTTCAAGATTCTGTCCTTATTCTGTACTTGTGCGTGGAGCTCTACATGGAAAAACACACACACACTGATGTTCCAAAGCCTTTGCTTCCAAGCTGGCACCTGCTAAAAAATCATGCGACTTTCTGGCCTGGCTGCTCTTTGCCAGCCCGATGTTACGGAATGCACTCTTTTTTCTCAGCTGAAAAAAAGAAAAAAAGAAGTGCCGAAACCCGGGATTGAACCAGGGACCTTTAGATCTTCAGTCTAACGCTCTCCCAACTGAGCTATTTCGGCTGATACAGTATGGAGAGGGGACTTCCCCAGAATGTAGTTGTAAAGAGTGGATAGAAGGGAGGCGCAATGAATTCATAGTGAGATTGACTGACTGGCACAGGTACATACCTCATTGGGACTAGCTGCTCTGCGAATGCCAGCTCATCTTCTTTATTATCCCTTGTCTTGATCTCCTGCAGAACACACAGAAGGGAGTAGCACGAGACACGACGGACTTATTGTATTTTCCGAAGCATAAGCTGCACTGAAGTAAGCCGCACCGACATGTGTTTGTCACAAAATGCAGAAATCTACCCTCAATTTGACCATTGTAGTGTAAGTCGCACCGGTTGTTTTGGGGTGACTTACTGGTGCTAAAAGTTATTTTGTTTTAGTGCCTTTCCAGTGTTCTATTAGCACCCCTGGTTCTCAATCTATTGGTCTTCCTCTCCTTTGACTTAAAAATTCTCAGATTTTGAGTTTTTTGCACTCCATACATAATTTTATTTTCATTATTTTATTGGTTTGGTGAGACTCCCATGATAGGTATCCATTTACCTCTGGAGAATCCGTAAAATAAACAAACAAACAAAAGTGCGGCTTATACTCTTGAAAGTTGGTTCCGCCATACCGCTGCAATGTGTGCTTATCCATGCCACAGAGATTTATGGCAGTTTCTCCTCCCAAATCGGCCACATTCCTATGGCTAATGCGACCAGTATATACTTAAGAGGCTTGAGATGGCAAGACTGCTCTGCTTTACAAGTGCTCTGCTTTTCTACTATCGTACGTCGCGAGAGGAGACAAAACTGGCTGCAACACAACACCAAATTCTAAACAACACCACCACATTGTCACAAGAACCAGCATAGCACTTATCAGGATCCAGTTTCCCATCTTCTTTGACCTGAACAGGTGCTGATGGTCCACAATGTCTCATCAATTCCTTGCATGAGCTGCTAGTGCATGCGTTTCGAAGTTACAAGAACTTGAAAGTTGAAACAGCTCCGGGAGAAGGAGAACAAGCACTTCAAGAGCAGGAGCTGGAAACGAAAATACAGATCAAGAACTGGTCTGCCATGCTGCAGTCTAGTAGAGTGCTGGATCTATCACTGATGATAGCGGCTAGTGCATGCAGACCTCGCAGGTTGCAGCTATGTAGTTTGTACAGGATTTCCAAGAATCTACCCGCATGCTGGGGATGCACACACTGGTTCAGCAAACTGGTGTCTAGTGCGAAAGCAATCATCATGGAAGCTAACACTTCTGTACGTTTACTCCTTCTGGTTTTTCCTTGACTCCATACTAGACACATCACACACACACACACACACACACACACACACACACACACACACACACACACACACACACACACACACACGCACGCACACACACACACACACACACACACACACACACACACACACTGTACTGTACTTGTTGCTCACTGCCAAAACTGGTCACGTGAGTCCCCCCGGGAGAGGGGAGAGAGACTCAAAAGGAATCTTGGAAAGATGACTCAATTGGTTATTGAACCGCCCAACGGCCGACACCCCTGAAATCCCCAAAACACTGGATGGACTTGAAAATGATCCCACTTATGGGCTCACCACACCTCAGTAAGTGGGTGAGGACAAGGTGCAGAAAAAGGATTGACGGTATCAGGGTATCCGTCCCGGGATCCAACTGCAGTTACCCCTGCCCCCAGTGAAGGTAATACTTGCTACTAGTGTGAGTGGCTAAATCAGAGTGGATCTGATAAAAGCTTCACTAGCACCATTGATTACACAAGAGTTAATCTAGCCAGAAGCAGTCCATGGTTAACAGGTATGTATACTTCAAATAGAAAGTATATGAACCCTGGAACCAACAAAGGTGGCAGGTACAACATTACACCTTCAAGCGGCCGAGCCTGTTGGCAACAGACCCAACACACACACACACACACACACGCACACACACACACACACACACACACACACACACACACACACACACACACACACACACACCCATACCCACACGATACCCACACATGGTCGATCACAACCACCCATGCCATAGTTCTAGTGACCCATGCACAGGGTTGAAATCACACCAGAAATATCCGTCACCCACATGTACATACCATTGCAATCACTGGACTCCTCTTCAAACCAGGTACTAGTCGTTTAGCCATGGCATGCTGCACACTCCATAGTGCTGTCTGACCCAGCATCTCTCCACGATACTCGATCTGACTGAAAGGATAGTTCTCCACAACACCATCACTCGGGCTTGTAATGGCTGAAAAATGATAGTGAGTGTGATACATGCATGCACACATGCAGGCACATGCACACACATGCATGCATGCACGAACACACATACACGCATATACGCACACACACAACAACATGCACAAACACACCCACACACACACACACACACCTTGACGTTGATCTTGCCCATTGCGTACGCAATGATAGCGAATGTCGGAACACACACACACACACACACACTTCGAAACTCACGCCTCCATTGAAACTGCACAGGCTGGTTGCATGCGACCCTTCACACACATCACTTCCAAAATTGCAGGCAGGGAGCCCCAGTGCATCAACTATTCATCAGTGGAAGCAGTTGACAAGGAGAAATGATGCGTCAAGAGTCAAGACGGTTTCTCTCCCAACGTTACATAATGGTGACAATGAATGCCAGTATCGCCATTTTCTGTGTACCTTGTTCAACGGAGCCTTCTGGTGATACTCGCTGGGTATCCTCCACAGCATGCTCTGCGTTGGAAAAGCCGGCAGTCGTCTCCTCGTCATATCCACCGGCATCTGCACTGCCTATGATTACGCGAGTCTCGAAGCCATCCGACACCAGCTCGTCGTCAAGGAGATGACCCTTGTCACTGGCACGGACGGGTGAGTGCACTCTGGGGAAGGTTGACATCGATATAGACGTGTCCTACACAGAACAAGACATGAAAACCGTCACTTGCAGCGGAATTTATGCTATGGCATGATCATTTGAAGTGGTTTGTACGAGTTGAAATCAGGAGCCTCAGTTTGCCACTCGATACAAATCACACACAAGATATTTATAATACTACTAAGCACAAAACATGGGAGCATCTATACATGGTACCGGTAACAGGAGTACAGCATTGGGCTGATGAGGCCTAGACGGCCGAAACAGCTAGCTGTCTACAGCATTGGGTAACAATCGTACCTATAAAACAAGAGTACATATATGACACATTGAGTGTATAACTGACACACTGATTAACTACACGGGTTAACTGTACTGGTAATCTGTTCTCACTCTCACCTGCAGATCTTCATTGATACGGGATGTAGCGTGTTTGCCGTGAACGTCCTGAACGGCAGCGAGTAACACAACGAACAGAAACACAACACACCTGTAGGCTGTACAGTTGAACCTACCCTAACCGGACGCCCTTGGTGCAGCGGAAACTGTCCTCCTGATCCATGGATAAACGTTCGATCCCCAACACTTTGATGCATGAGAATTTGTCTGGTGAATACAGGATTCTGCTTGGTAGAGGGTCCCGCAAAAACAGGTTTACTGTACAAATAATTCTCCTAAGAACTCAGCCGGTGAGGCAAGGAAAACACTGGTAACATGGAAATTGTGGGCACAAGTTATGCGATCGAGCGTCTGACCGTTCAAAATCCGGTTTAGTTGGTGGACTCGATCGCATAACTTGTGCCCACAATTTCCATGTTACAAATTCTCCTAAGCCTAGACATCATGAGTTACCACTAACCGTCAGTCCTAATCGTCTCGTTCTGCGGCGACGACATCGTACAAGCAGCACAGCGAGGAGAATAACGAGAGCAAGTGACAGCAACATCACCAGAACAAACACCAGGATGCCTGGCATCTTCCAAGGCGGCACCCAGTAGCTCAGCGAATCCACGTCGCCAGCCGAAGCTCCATTGCTAGTTGCAACGGGTGCATTCTGGGATGTGACAATGGGCCTAGGTGTTGGGTCTGTGCAGATTGGGGTGCGGACAGATGCTGAGCACACTACGCCACACGTACTGCTGTTTGTGGCTGACCAACATCCGCTAGGGCAAGTCGAACTGCATCGTTGCGAACCTGAAGAGCCGTGAACACATGACAAAAGGGTAATGATCACACATACACACACACACACACACACACACACACACACACACACACACACACACACACGGGTACGCACAAGTACGCACACATAAGGACGCACACGCTCCCATGCTCAGACACATAAACATAAGCATACACACACACATACACACACACACACCGCCAGCGATGCTAACTCTGAGGTGTAGTCCGTAGTAGAGACCACTCAGCATTTCCCTCCTACTTCGAATATTTGATTCAGCGGTGCTCCCCACGTACATGAAGTGTGTGGGTACAGTGAGGCACTGAGGGCTGCATCCCACTGTGTAGTTTCACAGGAAACGTGAACGTTGAAGTCTGGGGAATATCGAGTCCAAACTTTGACCAGGTTGATCTGCCAGAATGGATATTCACATACCGCAGATCGCAAGAGGACCGTTATCTGACCTATACGTTCACACTCAACTACACATACTTTCATCGTAGCTTAGGAACAGTGGCACAATCCATGATCAACTGCAGCAAGAAGTCAGCAATGTCCGTACCCATGGTGAAGTAAAATAGAGATAACATATCGTACTGTAGATCTCCTGAGGATCATTATAATTATACCTAACACAGTACAGTACAGTACAGTACAGACTGCCAGAGGACTATTATACCTAACACAGTGCAGACTACCAGAGGACTATTCTCTCAGCTATCCGATCACATACCACAGAGTGCCAGAGGACCGTTGTCACGAACCAGCAGTGACGGAATGCCCTCTTGCCACGTGAACTGCCCACACGGGACAGTGGCGGGATCCAGTAGCGCCCTCCAGTCCACACCGGCCACTACACTCGCACTCGACGGGTAGACAAACGAGTGCGTAGCAAGCGACAGGGCGCTCCACTGCGGATAGCCCGGATAGCATAGCGCATGATTGCCCTCGATGCGAACAGTACCTCCTGTGTAGAGGGAGAGGAGAGAAAGGCATTTCGGGACATCAGAGGTAAGCTTTGATCACTGGGCCATTGCACTCACCACGTACATACAGTAAAAACAAGAGTACATGAAAACCAGAGTGTGCAGCTCGGATGGGTTGCTGTCACGGCGGAATTCCGTGATTACATCACTTTAGTGGTGTAGTGCGTACAAGCAGGATTCAAGCAAGTCTCTTGCTGCACAACTGCAGCTCAGTTGTACGCACTACGCCATTTCCTGCCTCAGATCTGCGCCAAATATGATGTAATCAACGAATTCTGCCGTGACAGACACCCATAGTAGAAAAGGCCCCAAGCTGCGCACTCTGGTTTTCATGTACTCTTGGTAAAACCTATCAAGGCGACCACTCTGATAAGGCGATCACCTGTCCCAGAAGACCACTGTAACCAGGACCAAGGGATGCTATTTCCAGTCAAACGACCCTGGATAAGGAGACCACCTGGCAACAGAGACCACATTTTGCAGGTCCCTTGAGCGGTCGTCTTAGACAGGTTTCACTGTACTTGAAAAGCTCTAGCTTGGTGACAACCGGGAGTGGGCCTCGTAAACTATTGATTGGCATAAAACGTGTCTATTTGCATGCAGTGCGTATGTATGTTCCTACTGTAGCGGACATTGAAATCCGTTCCGAAGTCAAGCGGCCACGGGGCGCTGTCCTTGCAGCCACGGGGGGGGGGGGGGGGTGCGCTGTCCTTGCAGCCACGGGCACTGTACTGCTGGTCCATTTGTTTACAGTATGTACGTGAACTACGGTGCATGGAAACGCTGGAAACGCTAACAGCAGTACGTACCGGTGCCGGCCCCGTCATCCCGGCATCGGATTTCAATGTCCACGACGGTGGTTACGGGCAGTGTCTGGTCCCAACGTTCCCGGATAAGGGGAGTGCTACTGTACAAGAGAACAAAATGGATGTGACCCTCACTAATCCAGGAAGGCATCGCACAGATGGTGGTGGGCCAGGGGGAGGAGGGGGGGGGGGGGGGGGGGGGATTGGGGGGAGGGGATACAAACGTGCTTATTGACTATCAGTTGTCTTACCCTTTATTGTTCGAAGTGTCCTCAATCCAGACAGGCTGCCAAGCTTAGGATTGTACGTGATTTGTAGTGTTTGTCCTGAGAGCAGCTTGTCATTGCCACCCAGCTCACGGAGAGAAGGCAACTCCAGCAACTCCAGTTCAGCATTTCTGGTTATCTTCAGCTGGCCTCCAATGGTCTGCAGGTGCGAGAAACCGGTCGCCTCAAGCAGATTTCTGTTTTCGTACAGTTCCACATCACCAGAAACGCTCAGCAGATGGGAGAAAGCAGAAATTTTGCCCAATTGTGCATTGCCGATAATGGCAATGCCTGCGAGTGAGAGGACGTTCGCAAATGGAGTGCTCAGCTCTGTTATATCGGCGATACACTGAATGAAAAGCTTCGGTACAAATGTAGTCAGCAAGGGTTCCAGACTACTCCAATCAAATGTAGCAAAGTTTGTAGCAGGAGACGGGAGGCAACCGGGCGAACCGACAACCAGCTCGCTCAGGAAACGATAGGGAAGCTTGCTCGAATCGTTCGCAGCGGAAAGTGCCTCTGTGTGTTGGAGCAGACACGATTTCACTACTGCAGCCACCGCTGTAGCGTTTCGCAGGATCAACCTCCGAGAGGTGTCAATTTCACACTCGCTGTCAGCTTTGATACTAGCGCTAGAAACAGCAAGAAACACTCCGAGGTGAAGAAGACGGAGGCCTGCGATGGCTAGGTTGGAGTGCCGTGTTGCAAAAACACCAACAGGCTTCATGTTGGTGGGTTCAAGATGAGAGAACTCGGTCTGCGGTCTGGTGTTCAGGTACGGACGCTATGGCAATTTCTGGATTCCGTTCATTGTCATAAATCTGCTCACAAAAACAAAATAATAATGCTATTTTAATAAATTGTTGAAGTACCACATGTATAAGCGGTTACTAACAAACTCTCGCTATCTATGCACACCACCTCTGTGCTTGTCTTCCAAGATATCGCCCAGGATCAGTTGATTCAAAGACACCTTCAACAAGTTCAAGGCTACGTTCTAGATGTTATCATGGCTGTCATCTCTTTTACTCATCATTTCGGTTGAACGACGTGTCGACGCGCAGATATCTACGCTCGATCTACAACTTCCACAACAGCCAGACGAAGGCTATTTTTGAAGTGAAGGTAAGAATACCGTGATTTGGTGACGGGCTAGGAGTCTGACGGTCCGCTCGACGTCGACTTGCGAGGTGCGAAGAATTCGAATATCCGACCTGTCACTCCGACAGAGCTTGAGTAGCTGAGTAGCCTAGCTGAACTGGCTGAAGCCTGTGAAGGTAGCGGAGCCCTGGGCCAGGGCCAGGACTGCAGGAGTCAGGGCTCAGGATTCAGGAATGGTGCTGTGTGGTCGCGCACTACATGACGCACAAAGCCAACGAACTGTCCCAAGGACAGCTCAGCTAGCTGTCAAGTTTGCAGCCCGACAAAGCAAGAAGAATATAATAATTATAACCGTGAATATGCGTTCGGACTGGCAGTAGATCAGGAATCGGTGTTTAGCAGCTGCTACCCTAGTACCCTGGCATCCTGTGGCATGACATGCACTACAGTCTACAGACAGTCAGTCTACAGACTCAGTACAACTGACTGAACTGTACTGAGTCTGTACTCTGTAGACTGTACATCTAACAGTCAACTTCGCTTATAACGACACTCGGCGGGGCATCAGAAAAGTGTCCTTATTCGCGGAGTGTCGTTATACCCGAAGTCTCATTATAATTATTATGTATTACAGTTGGATGGGACTTTGCTCTGGGCATGGAAATTCTGTCGTTATTCGCGAATTGTCGTTATATCCGCAGTCGTTATTAGCGAAGTTGACTGTAGTGCAACACTACACCAAGTACAAGCTAGGTAGGTTTGCATACGTCCACATTGAGTTCCGTATTCATACTGTCACCATGGTCACTGAAAAGTGAACACTCACACCGCACCTCGACAGTCGACACACTGCACACACGACGTACTGCGACACCCAGACAGAGAGAGAGAGAGAGAGAGGGCCAGAGAGTAGGAGAAACACTTTTCATTCAGTGGATTTTCAGACTCGAAAAAAATACTTTTTAATTAGTTAGAAACACTTTCGTCCATGCCAAGGAGTATGGTGACACGCCAGTCACAATTATTACTAAACAGATTTACCATCAACAGGGCGTATCACAGAAAAAGAATAATATCAAAGAATGAATAAATTCAAGCAGTACAGATGTGCATGCAAGAGCGAAATTACGTACATGTATGAGCACAGAACCAAGACACTGTGAGTAACAAACAACAAACGCCCCACCGTATCCTTCGTGTACCTCTTGCCCATGATCACGGTGGCCAAGCTACAAATGCAGACGCTTGTAACAGTGTTCATATTAATTTTATCCGTTTTCATACATTTCCCAAACCGTCCGCAGATCCATGCAATGCAGCGGGATTTGCGCAAATAAATTGTTAAAAGTGCATGATAGAGTTATAGTGGTATGTTTCCGGCCCATGCTACAAAACGTCCATGCAACAAACTACTAGCATTAAAACGTATCAAAAATTATTTGTAAATAATAAAACTTGTTCAATAATAGCTGCTGTCTGCTGATCACTGAAATGCGTGAAATTTGAAGTTACAGCAGCACAGCCTTTCGGCTCTGTTGTGTTTGTAGTTGTCCAGTGCACATCACTGCACAACGCGCACGCAGCGTGTAAATCGTGTAACCCGTCCGCAATTCAGCACAGTCCAGCTACGATCATCGCGATGCGATGGCTTCACGTAGTTTCCTGAGTAGCCCCGGCTAGAGGTGAACTACTCAAGGAAGTCTGACTATGAGATAGAGTGTGGAGTCGATAGTGCCTGGGGAGTAGATGCTAAACGAAAAATCTTTCCTGGCTCTGCACGAATGCTACTCCCGACAATGGATATGAAACGGCTGCTGGCTAATGTTACTCAACAGGTGGCATCCAGTAGCTGCTTCTGATACATTTTACTTGAAGTACAGTTCAACCGCTTGCTACTTCCAGAACAATAGCATTTCCGCCGCTGCCGTGCACTCTGCCATTGCTGCTGCTGCTGCTGTTGCCATCGCTGATGTTTATGGAGTCACCTGCTGCCTTTGCTGCTGCCATCACTGGTGGTGGTGGTGGTGGTGGCAGTGCATGTGATAAATGTGCAAAACGTGGGGATGGTGACAGCTTGCATACTTTGCATTGCACTGCAGCCGGCAATGCGTGGCTTGCTGATCACCAGGTAGTAACTTACACTGGAACGAGGAAGTTGGATTGAGGATTATAATCACAGGGGTATTCAGCTTTTCTTGCGCTGGGCTTCACCACTGGCATGTGCCCCAAGGTGCTGAGTGAGAAAATCCGTGGCAATCAGGCCGGAGGGATTGCGCGGGACACTCAGCTGGCCTAGACGTGTACCGCCGCTAGCATGCTGAGATGGAGAGTTGTGTCGCTGCTGCCTCTGCTGCGGCTGCTGCTGCTGCTGTTGTTGTTGTTGTTGTATCTGCTCCTGCTTTTGCTGCTGCTGTCGCTGCTGTTGTTGTAACGATGCCGGTGATGGAGAGCCAATAGAGCTTGCAGAGATAGGGGATGAAAACACCCAAGGAGAAGGACTTTGACTAGCGCTGCTGCTATTGCTTTGCAGTCCAAGATCAGACGAGGATGACATCGGACTCAGGATACTGCTTCCCCCACCAAGTCCATACATCTGATGAGCATAGGCTAATGTTTCAATAGATGCCGGTACAGCTTCACCAGCAGCGGACTTCGCGACATCGGCATCACTGGTAAAGGACTGCATTTGAGGAGAGCGCTGATCAAAGTTTGAGTGCACCGCTGGCAGGGAAGCAAGGCGCCGCCGATCTGTCGGAGGATGATGACCACGCTGCCAGCTGCTGTCTGGGGACGCATCCTGAGCAGATTGGCGC
The DNA here is from genome assembly GCF_964019385.1 of Sycon ciliatum. Lineage (NCBI taxonomy): Eukaryota > Metazoa > Porifera > Calcarea > Leucosolenida > Sycettidae > Sycon > Sycon ciliatum. Next base: position 10,868,076 of record NC_088645.1, read on the forward strand.
TGCCCGCTTCTGCTTGCTCCAGCTAACTTTACTTGTGTGTACTGAGAGGCAGACAGAGCATGCTGCTGAAGAGGGTGTTGCTGCGGAGCATGCTGCTGCAGAGCATGCTGCTTCAGAGGATGTTGCTGCAGAGGATGTTGCTGGGAGTGGTATGGGACAGGTTGATCGGATTTAGGCTGCTGATCATTGTGTAGATGCTGCCACCGTGGCTGTTGCTGCTGCTGCAGGTGGTGCTCTTGCTGCTGGTGATCTCGCTGCTGCTGCTGCTGGTGTTGCTGCTGCTGGTGATCTCGCTGCTGGTGATCTCCCTGCTGTTGCTGCTGCTGGCGTTGCTCGTGCTGCTGCTGCTGCTGGTGGTGGTGCTGCTGCTGTTGCTGGTGCTGCTGGTGTTGCTGCTGCTGGTGACGTCGCTGCTGCTGCTGTTGCTGCTTCTGCTGCTGGTGCTGCTGGAGCTCTTGCTGCTGGTGGTGGTGGTGTTGGTGGTGGTAGTGTTGTTGCTGATGCAGGTGTTTCTGATGATCGGAGAGAGCATAGGCAGACTGCGGTAACGCAGGGGTTGCCCCTCTGTCACTCTTCAAGTACTGCTGCCGAGGATCCTCAACGACAGAGTGCAGGGGATTTCCCCGGTCTGCGCTGGTGCGCTGAGATTGCGCAGTCTCTGCTGAGGCCTGTGGATAGTGGTGCATTGGTCCTGCTGGTGGCAAGGACATGAATGCATGCCTATGCACCGTGGCACTCTCACCATCACTGTGCGAAGACGTGCTCCGAGTGCTCGCAACACCACCGGAAAAGTTCTGTCCAAGCTGAAATGACAGTCCTCCGCCACCATACATGGTCTGTGTTGGTGAAAGTGGCTGCAGACCCTGGGCCAAGAAGCTAGTGCTGGGTGCATGCGATGGTATATTAGAAGTGCTGTCTGTGTCGACGACCGGATTCGATGGCAGCGCCCTGGCGGCTGCGACAGGAGTATCATCGGCATGCTGACCAACGGAATCTTCAGGTAAGGAGTTGATCTGTGGTGCGCTGTTCGTGGATCGCATCGAGCCAATACACTCGGAATCCAGGAGATGCTCGCTGCTTGTGATCGGACCGGTCACTGACGACTTAGACAGCTGACTCTGCAGCGCAACATCACTGTCTCGCAAGTCGGGAAACGATCCAGTGCGCAACCTCGGTTTTCCTTCGACAGTGTAATCCTCCGACTTCTCAGACAAGTCGCTCAGTTTTCTCGCCGACGGTGCATCTGCGTCAATTTCGTTTGAGAATCGTTGACAAGTGCTGGTGCTGACACCAATGACAGCATTCGATGACAATGGTAATGCACCTGGCCCGACAAGACCGAAATCAGACTTCATCGGCGATGGCAGTTCTCGCGTGGGCTCAGCCGGTTTATTGGCGCGTGATGCTGGCGCGGATTTGCTCGGTGCAAGCGGATCCTGGCCCGTAGCGGCATCTCCTCCCACTACGCCTAGGTCAAGCGAAGCAGCAGCTGCAGCGGCCGGCCGTTGCTGCGCAAACGGATCACCGCCAGAGACCGCACTCCCTCCTCCCACTACGCCTAGGTCAAGCGAAGCAGCAGCTGCAGCGGCCGGCCGTTGCTGCGCAAACGGATCACCGCCAGAGACCGCACTCCCTCCTCCCACTACGCCTAGGTCAAGCGAAGCAGCAGCTGCAGCGGCCGGCCGTTGCTGCGCAAACGGATCACCGCCAGAGACCGCACTCCCTCCGCCGACAACGCCAATGTCCAAACTCTGGTCCAGCTTGGCAAGTCCCACGCGCGGAGTTTTCAATGAAGCAGCCCGCGTTGCCCCCGGCGACTGGGAGATGAGCGGCAGAGATGTGCCGGGAACCGATTCTGCTAGTGCACCAGCCCCAAGACCAACTGGTAGTGCAACTGCTGGGACTGAAGACACACCCGGCAGGATTAGTGATTGTGTCAAAGCACTTGCATTACCGGTTGCCTCGACAGGCATGTCAGCAAGGATAGATGATTGTGGCGCAGATACTTCTGGGACATCGCTGCTGAATGTGGGTGTAGCGGTGGTGGACAGAGATATGCTCAGGGGTTGAGATTGCGGCTTCTGCTCTGAGCTTCCCGCCTGTAAGTCAAAACACCAGACACACACACACACACAGACACACACACACACACACACACACACACACACACACACACACACACACCACCACCACCACCACCACCACCACCACAACCACCATCACCATCACCACAACCAAACCGAGCACCGGCAACAGCAGCAGCAGAAGCAGCCGCAGAGGAGAATACACACGTTGGCATGTTTTCAATATTCTTGAAAGACCAATCAATGTGAACATAAGGACATATGGGTAGGAGTTATGAGAAACTGCTCACTACTGCAACAAGATGATAAGTAGTCAGAAAGTGAGATAAGCAAGGAAAACAAACTGACAGACTACTGAGATATTCAACAACCTGACACTTAGCTCTAGTGCATGCCCGCGAATATGCTCACACTCGCACACTGGCTGGAACGACCTGGATGCAGCAAACCAGACTTCATTTCACGAACGACGCATGGTCACCCTCGCCACTTACCTCAACAGGCAGCAGGCCTGCAGTTTTGAGTATGGCCTCGTATTTGGTTTTCACTTGAAGCTCCTCACTCCACTTGGCCTTGGCCCATTTGAAACCTGCAGCCATTTCAGTACCCCTGGCTTGAAGTTCTGCCATCTGTAAGGAAACAGAGAACGCATGAAGAGATTGATTGCAAAGCACTGTACATGTAAATCGATTTTATCACTTTTCAGATCACAATTCATTCCATGCATGATTTGTATCCAAACCTATATTTGGCCTGAAGGTGCCCCTTGAGCCTTTGATTGCGCAGATTACAAAATCTCAATTTCTAAAATTTGGCGCTTGCCGCCATCTCTATTTCTTAAATTTGGCGCTTGCCGCGTTTTGCACTTAAACTCTTCACATTGCTACAGGTCTGGCCTGAGAAATTCGACCCCATGAGAAAAGTAACATAGTGTTTGAGCACAATCAACAGTGTGTGTGTGTACGACGGTCCTAGGGTCAAGTGGCGCTGTGTTGTTCTACATTTTAATAATCTTTATTAAAGGATCTCCCAGAGGCAATGGCCTGTCGAGGGGATCTCCCAGAGGCAATGGCCTGTCGAGGGGATCTCCCAGAGGCAATGGCCTGTCGAGGAGATCTCCCAGAGGCAATGGCCTGTGGAGGGGATCTCCTGATGCAAATCATGCAATAGAAATAAACAGTGAGGAAACTACACGTGTTACAGTATATGCTACATAATAATCAATAAACACAGGGCTGGGTTGTTCAAAATAAAACAATTAATTTAAATGTCCAGGGATATACCACTACAGTCAAATTTAAAACTTTTCACGTGCAAGCGATATTGCTGCTGAAATTTAGAAAGAGGTTGGATTTCTCTGGCAATGGCTTCCCATGCATGAGCAGCACTGGGTGGGGAACACGATGCTGCTTGCTCTCAGTGAGAGCATCAGTGCAAGTCATGGCCATGGCTTGGCACACGACATCCTGACTTGTGACTGCCTCACAATGAGATTAGTAATGGCCTGTTTTTGTGGCAGTATGGAGAGATACAGAGATAGAAAGAGAGGGAAGGAGAGAGAGAGAGAGAGAGAGAGAGAGAGAGAGAGAGAGAGAGAGAGAGAGAGAGAGAGAGAGAGAGAGAGAGAGAGAGAGAGAGAGAGAGAGAGAGGCGGAGAAGGGCAAAGAGAAGCAAAGAGAGATGGAGGGAGGAGGGAGAGTGAATAAAGAGAGAGAGAATGAGAGAAAGGGAGAGGCTACAGGAGAAAGATCATGAGCGATATCCAAATGCTTACTTGTTCAGACTGCTGCTTGGCCTTTTCCTGATATTTCCGTGCACTTTGCTCTGCCACATCTTGCTTAGCCAACGCCTGTAGAACAGGGTGTCAAACACAGAAAATCCTAAAATATCCATGGCTACTTCTCGCTTCGCGCATCATAATTATAGTCGATTTGGAAGAAAAGACAAAGGAAAAAGGGATAAGAGGGAACAACATGGAAGGAAGGAAGGAAAAGACCAAGATAGAACGAACAGGTCAGCAAAGGTTGTGCGGCCATACCCAAAACTTTGGTGGAAATAGAAGAACATTCACGGCAAAGAGACCATGGAATACGACTGTTGCTGCCGGGCAGTGCGCAAGTGGCTGTGCTGGATTGTATTATTCCTTTGAAAAGTCTATCACTAAGCATGTTTTAACTCGGATGGTGAGCCAATTAAATTATGGTGAAAAGGAGAAGGACAAAATGTTACGCGTTATGATTAACTGTCCACCAACGTAACCAACCAACGTAACCAACATAACATTTTGTCCTTCTGCTTTCTCACTATGCATGTCTTGCTTACATTGTTGAGCCTTGAGTTGGCCGCTTCCAGATCTAATAGTTGCTGCTGGCTTTCAAGGGCAAACTGTCCGGGTGCAAAGGAAACAAATAGAGAGAGAGAGACAGACAGAGAGAAACATGACAAACTCTCCATTATATGCACTGAAACAGGCTGTGTGTCTCCAAACGGAGAAAGATACAAAGCAATGAAGTCAAATCCATGGCCATTAAAAAACTTTCGTAGGTAACGAGCCGTTGGAGATTCGGCATGCCAGTTACGACTAGTGCACAGCATGTGATGCTGGAGCACATAAGCAGTGTTTACATGCAATGTACGGTGAAAAACACTAAAACAACGGTAACCCCCCGACTGTGAAGGTGGCTGCTGCTACCTACCCATGTGACGGACTGTGCTAGGGCTGCTACAGAAACATATTTAGTTTAGACCTGAGCTCGCACATGCATGCACGCACGCAAGCACACACACATACACACTAGCACACACACACATATATTATGCTAACCCATACACGCACACAAATACACACGCGCACACACATATACAAACAGATGTTTGGTTGGAGGAAAGCAAATCAGCACACGAAGCACAGAATCCATCATATTTTCGACTAGGCCTTTTGTACCATTAATCTTCAAGCCGAATACAATGGTGATTAACAAGGTAGCAAGCAAGTCCTTATAACCGGCACTTTGGCGGTCAGAGCATTGACCAAAATAGCACTTGAAAAATAGCGCTAGTGGCGCCAACAACATATTTGGCGGTCAAAGCATAGACCAAATCGCACTTTAAAAGATAGCGCTAGTGGCACCAACTACACAGTGAGACTTGCTTGCTACCTTGTTAATCACCATTGTATCACCATTGTATTCGACTTGAAGTTTCTTTTCTTTTCTTTTCCACTTATCCCGTTATCGGCCCTCTTAACCCTTTGCATGCTGGCCTATTTTCCACAGTTATCGGGCACTCCAGTGTGCGGACTCTCCTGGTGGAGTTTGGGTGCACTGCTCGGAACCAAATTTATTCTCATTTCAGTTCACCTTGATGGAATTTCATCACCCTGGGCTTGTTGGAAAGATCAGGACCAAGCGAATTCATCCTGGAAGCTCTCAGCTCCACCAGGGCCACTTCCATGACCTCTCCAAACTGGCCCACCATGCCTCGGAACGAAACAATAACAGTTTAGACTGCCGCACCAAGCGAAAAGGTACCAACTGACACAGTGCACGTACTTGCATAAACAGCGCTCAAAGTTACGTCACTCGATTTCTAGAAAGCCGTGGAGTCGCGTCACGGGGGACTGTTTTTTTGTCGATGTGCTTGATCTACACAGGGGGGTTGTGAAATATTCCCAGTCTACGAAAAAAAATCCTTTCCACTGGTCTTTGTTTGATGGAAATCGAACAAACAACAACAAAGTTAGTTAGCTCAAGTTGACTGCTTCGTTCTGAAAATTTGAATTTGATTTTTCGCATATCTTCGCGTTGCGCCAAGATGAGTTCCGAGCGCCAATTCTTCACTGTCGACGAGGCCCTTGACCAAGTTCTGAATGGAATGGTTGAAGAGTTTGTGGCTGAGCCTGCGGAGATCGATAGTTCTGACGACGATGTCGATAATGTCGTTTCAGAGAGCGAGAATGTCACCTCGACATCAGCGCTGGCCACCGATGACAACCTGCCCGAGCAATTCCCTCCTAGTGCTCCGTCGTTGTTGATGCATACTGACACCGGCCCTGGGATAGCTGGTGGTGAGCCAGAACTTCTGACTCTTGAAATTTCGAGCGACGAGGAGGACGTGGAACATTTCTTAGATCGGGAAGTGGATGTCACCTCTGCTGCGTCAAATTTTATTCGTAATGTCGAGTCAGCTGATCGTGCAGCTGATGTTGACACTGAGGCTACCTGTGAAGCCAGCACTGGCACTGCTGCTGCTGGTGTTGCCACTGGCGCTGGTACTGGTGCCGGAGCTGCTCTGGGGGATGCCACCGCTCCTGCTGCTGCACCTTTTTCTTGTGGCTGCAGCAAACACTGCCTGGCAAAATTTCCTGTGGAAGCCGTACAGAAGAGTCGCCTGGCTATGATGGAAATGGAGGACAACGAGCGTGACATGTTTAGAATGGGCATGCTGTTAGCTACTCACTACTGCACACCAGAAACACGCTGCGGAATACGAAAACATGAGTTTTACCAGTATTCGTACGATGGACAGGAGGTGTGCAGTGGGGCATTTCAGTACATCTACAACATCGGAAAAAAGTTGTGGCGCAACCTGAAAAAGCACCTCCAAGAGAATGGTCCTGTTCCTCGTCGCCATGGCAATATCGGCAGACGGCCCGCTAACGCACTCCAGTTCCCGGATGTGAAGAGATGTGTGGAGTTCCTCAAGGCCTATGTAGAGGAGTTTGGTCTACCTCATCCTGCTCCAACTCATGGACGAGCCGGAGTGCCTCCCACTTACCTCCCCGCATCACAGACTTACAAGTCGGTGCACAAAATCTATGCAGATGCGTGCATCTCTGACAACTGGCGAGCAGCAGGCCTACAGTCAATCCGAAACATTTGGAGTGCCTGCCTTCCTCATGTAAAATTTATGAGTGCCCGCACAGATGTCTGCCAACCCTGTGAAGTCCTCCGCCGTAAAGTAGTTTCTGCTGCAACGGAAGCTGACAAAACTGAGGCGCTCGACCGGTTCTCACAGCACATTGCAGGAGCGCAAGCCGAACGCAAGTATTACCGTGATGCCACTGTAGCTGCACACAACGAACTATCTGGTGTTAAAGCTGCACCCGTCCCCCCATGTCAACCCTGCTCCCAACCTCTCCTCGCTTCCCACCACACTTTTGGTTTTGCACAGCAGGTCACTCTCCCTCATCTTGCTCGTCAGCCTGGTCCTCTGTACTTTAAATCGCCAAGGAAGGTGCAGCTGTTCGGCGTGTGCAATGAAGGCATACCTAGACAAGGCAACTTCTTGCTTGATGAAACGCAAACCATCGGAGCAGACGGCACAAAGAGCCATGGTGCGAACACAGTCTTGTCTCTCCTGCATACCTTCTTTGCTAAGTCCGGCTCGGGCGAGGACAGTTGTGTCCTTCATGCAGACAACTGTGCGGGGCAGAACCAGAACCGCACAGTTGTCTCATACTTGGCGTGGCGAGTCATTGTTGGCATACACAAAGAGATCCATTTGGCATTTATGGTTGCCGGGCACACACGTTGCCTTGTGGATGGCTGTTTCGGTTTAGTAAAGAGGAAGTACCGCCGAGCCGACACCTTCACTCTGCCTCAACTCGCCAGTGTTGTCAATGAGTCGGCATCATGCAATGTTGCTCATACTGATGCTGTCACTTGGTACCAGTGGGATTCCTTTCTGGACCAGCACTTCAAGCGAGTTCCTGGGATATCAAGGTACCATCACTTCACCTTCTCATCTGCAAGTCCAGGCACCGTTGAAGTGAAGGAAAGCGTTGAGTCAGTTCTGCAGCAGGTCACCATTCTCAAGAGCGATCCAAGTGCGCTCGACTCTTCATCCCTTCCACCTGTGATTCCTAGTGCTGGCATGTCTGAGGACCGACAGAGGTACCTCCACAAAGAAATTTATCCCTTTGTAGCCGAACCCTATCAGGATGAATTGTGTCCACCCCTGGCGTAACGATCTTTGACAGTCCGCAACCATGTGCGTGTCTGTTGGTGACTTCTCCTGATCAAACCCCTCTACAGATTTTTATTTTGCATCCATGTATTTCTACATAGTCTAAACATACTGCTGTCATGCTGTGGAAACATCTACTGCCCGCTTGTTGTTACATTGGTGACATAGACCGATCTAATGAAATGCATCGATTTCTGGAGCGTAATTTGTGGCTCAATGCTGTTCAAGAAAAAGGCCGTAACTCCGTGATGGTACCGTATTTTTCGGTTCTGTTTTTTTTTTATATGATTTCTATGGATGTTCTGCATGAGTTGGCAGTGCTTCCCCAAATCCGCCAAAAATGTCATTTGGTACCTTTTCCCTTGGTGAGGCTAGACTCTGTCACTGTTACTCACTCACAAATTCTTTTTCGGCTCCTTGCTCAAATTCAACCGATTTTCACGATTCAAACTGCTCTGCAAAGCTGAGATCCACGCGCTTCATCTGATGTCCATAACGCATGCGCAGGGCAAAAGGGAAATCCCTGGCATGCTCCAAAAAAACTGCGAAGCCACGAACAAAAAAATCGCGATCACTCCAGCCCGTGATTTCCGTGTTCATTTTGTCGCCGCTCAGTGAATCTTTGTCCTGTCACGAAGGACTTTATATCCCTGTAAAGCTGAGCTCAATACCTTTCCAACAGTGTATCGTATGTGGAGATTTGATACTCTTTCACAGAGTAACAAAAGTTTGTACACCGGTCTATTCACCACGTACACGACGCAAACCGAAGCGCGTGTATACACGTCCTTAGAGCGCGTGTATACACGTCATCCGCACGCAAAGCGTTTTAAGAGTTGTGTATATCACTGTTGAGGCATCCAATGGTAAATAAAATAAAATACTACCACTAGGAGTAATGGTACGAAAGGCCTAGTCGAAATTATAAGGCTTCTGTGCTTCCTGTGCTGACAGATACAAACCCACACACGCGCACGCACACGCACAGACGCACACACACACACACACACACACACCTTTGACCTTTGACCTTTGACGCCCATCGCCGGAGGCGATGATAGCAATGCTACGGCAGAAGCCATAGCAACTTGTGCTGGGATTACACCATTCAACAGCTTGCAAGGCTGAAGAATTGACCGTCACTATTCAGCCTGGTCTACACCATACAGCTATTTGGAGTGACATTTTCTGGCCAGTGAATCCCTTTTTTGGTCTTTTTCATTTTTTTTTTCTCTTTTTTTCACACACACACACACACACACACACACACACACACGTACATACCCCCTTTATTGAATCTTTTTCTGCTTGCAATGCAGTCTTGAGAGATTCCAACTGATCAGTCAGCACCACGATCTGTAAGCAAAACAACAAAACAATACTAGTTCACTTGGAATACATTACAATCAGAAGATCAGGGAAGAAGAGCAGAATACATGCAGAGAAAATGAACAATTGCCAACTAGAAAGTTGAAACAGTGAGAATTAGCATAAACAGAGCCCTAGCAAATGCCATACATTGAAGTATAAAGGTCACCCTTACATCTCTGAAATACCGGCAAAAATCAATCCAGAAATCAAATCTATAGGCCCGCAGTGTTTTTGAAATATTTCAAATTCGGCTGGAACTTTTTGAGAATAGTTTTCGGAATATTGCTCAGGTCCGCTCCACAAATAGTTACTCTCATTATAGTTTCTAAACGATTGGATAACAGACGCCCAATTCGGAAAAATTTATGCACAAAGTGATCACACAGATTTTATGTGGTATAGATGCTGGCATAACGGTTTTTACCTAGGTACGCGTCTATAGTTTTGACATGAACTGTAGATCTATGTACTGTCTGCATGGGCTTCTACCTTTTCATCCTTAGCAGCCAGGTCCTTCTTTGTCGCAGCTCTCTCCTCTTGGTAGGCTGACGTTTCCGCAGAAAGCTTGTCAAGTCTATGCTCGGCTTCAGCTCGCTGCATGCATGTCACATCAGAGTCAGCAAATGCACGCATTAGGCGTTAGTTTTTGCAAAAGAATACCTCAAAAAGTCTGAATCACGTTGTCAAACGACATCTGCACTAAAACTGCTCATATTGCCGCTGAATGGAAACCGTGGTCTCCACAGGGTTCATGTATACGGTGTGAAGAGATTTCGTAGTTTTCGGTCAAATTGAGTTGCTTGTATGCCAACCAGACAACAGGAGGCTCTCCTACAATCAGTCATATCTCCATAGCATCCCATGATCAAGGTCGGGGGTGACATGGCTCTGTGCTGCTAGTGTCATGAACGCTATCATCACAAGCTCAGCATCACAATTTTCATCAGCCAAATTCAGCATTCAGTATCACCTCCACCACCACACTGCACTCTTAGCCGACTAGACCCTCTCGCACACAACCGTTGAGGTGATACTCAACGTTTTCTTCAACGGCCGAGAGCTCTGTCTCACCCTGTCACAAAACCCAGCATTGATACAACCAAAATACTGGGATGTCAGAAGTCGTCCACCCTCTGGCATACTACTAGAGACAATCAGCTTAGCCGGCCATCACTGCAGGGTAAGGAAATTTAAACCTGAACATGCATGCCTGAAGATGACACTACAGTTGCATCCCTGGTTCAGGCTCACAGAGCCCTAGCAAATGCCATACATTGAAGTATAAAGGTCACCCTTACATCTCTGAAATACCGGCAAAAATCAATCCAGAAATCAAATCTGTATAAAGCTAAACGAATTTTATTTTGGCTTCAAGACGGTGTTGCCGTTTACAAGCCAGTGTGGTTTAGGCAACACAATTATACTGCACACACGCGCACAAAAAAACACACACGCATGCATGCACGCGCGCACACACACACACACACACACACACACACAGCCCCCCCCCCCCCCCCTTTGCAACTTAGCCTTCTTTACCTGAGATGTCTCCAGCTGCAGTTGAGCATGCAGTTCATCAATCTTCACCTTGTCCCTGCTGTCTTCAGCCTGAGGATACCATAGCACAACAGCAAGAACATACAGCAGCTGTAGATTGAAACAAGACCCATTGGGAGATTAACCCTTTAACCGTCATATAAATTTCACCCATTGAAACGCCGAACGAAATTTCAACTTTGCCAGGTCATAACTTTAGTTGTACTCACTCGATTTTTATAATCTTGGGCTCGTTGGAAAGCTCTGGACGAGACCAGCACGATGATACCACATTCTTCGCCTCAGCAGTCACACAACCAGCGCTGGAACGTAGCGACGTCGTCTCAACGCCAGGCATGCAAATGACAAGTTCAAAACTCCGCCATGGCCGTCTCCTTCATCGTAGAGCGTTCAAATTTTTTTTGAGAGATCGAGCATTTCGTGAGGAATACGTTGGTCGCGAGCAACAGTCACAGAGCGCGTGAAGAAACGGGGAAATCCCGTGACGACGTCAGCCGCGCGCCCAGCCCAGCGGAAGTGACAAGCGTGCAGTACTCAGCGCTTGATAACTCTGCTCAACTACATCGTAGCTCAATGCGGATTTCTGCAACAGAAAGCCTGGAAAATTCGCAACCGAATCGATAGTAAATTTTCTGTCGTGGGTAAAAAATCATTCCAGTGCGAGTATTTCAAATGATGGGTCGAATTCGACCCACAAATGTATGGTCTGACGGTTAAAGGGTTAATGGGATTTCGTTGTGCGTCACAAGGAAATTGTTATAATTATGTACATGCAGTGTTTGGTCGATACAATAATGCTTTTCTTAGTAGCTCTATACAATAACTCACCGATGTGCACTCACGCACGCACGCATACACACACGCGCATGCGTGCGCGCACACATACACCTGTCCATGCACACACACACACATACATACACACACGGACACATACGTACACGCGCACCCACACACATCATCTCTCTCTCTCTGACACACTACATACCTTCGGCTGAGGGTACGTTTTGTCATCGATTTGACGCATCAATATTCTCTTCATCGACGCTTCCAAGCGCCGTGGATCAGTAGCGTGGACCAAGTGTCCATTCTCAGAGCTGCCAAAAGCTCTGCTAGCGTGAAGTTCTCTCAATCTGACGAACAGCGTGTGGTTCTGCGTCTTCATGTCCTGCAGCCGTGCCTCGCAGTTGGACTCTGTCAACTTGAGCTGCTCTTTAAGGCACTCGATCTCGCTCTCTTGCTGTCGTGTGGCGACGCAAGTCACAAGCAGAAAAGTGCATGTACAGTCAGCAGCAGGTCAGCAGTCAGTGAATAACCACCTCGGCTAGAACTTACAAATGTGTACAGAGAGCACTGGTGTTTCTTAGGCAATGTGAAATTGCCATGTACATAGCTGTCAACCTTTTGTGAACCTGAGATGGGGACAATGACATACAGTCGTCCCTCTTCAATCCAGCACTTTTAAAAAGTCTTTATAAACCAGCACCCTCGAAAAACCAGAATAATTTTCAGTAGCCAAAATGTCTGCACACTACAGTAAATCCGATTTGCTAATCCAGTACCCTTACCTCCCTAATCCGTGGCACACATGGTGCCGGATTATAGAGGGGCCACTGTACCTAGGTATGGACATGATTGTATACATATCTAGCTGAGGCATGCGACACATGCACTTTGGGGTGCCTACAGTCCATTTCAAAACTATAGACGCGCAGTTTTTTGAAATATTTCAAATTTGGCTGGAACTTTTTGAGAATAGTTTTCGGAATATTGCTCAGGTCCGCTCCACAATTACTCTCATATATTTTCTTAACGATTGGATAACAGACGGCCAATTTGGAAAAAAATATCCACAAAGTGATCACAGATTTTATGTGGTATAGATGCTGGCATAACGGTTTTTGCCTAGGTACGCGTCTATAGTTTTGAAATGGACTGTAGTACCACCCTGCCATATCGGGACGGTCCCATCCAAATTGGGACGGCAGTTATGCATTGATGTTTCTTTGGCAACGTGAAATCGCCATGTAGCACACAATTCACACTACTTTACTCTTTAACTTAACAAGAGAGATGACATAAAATGGCTGAGATCTTACCATGCGGTTGTTGGCCTTTTCAACAGTCAGTTCCCTGCCTAGGTCTGCCAGACGTCGCTCGTGATCACGCTTTATAAACTCCACCTGCTGGTAGATCTGAAGCACGTAATGAAAACAAAACAATCGGTAATACGTCTCCTGATTATTGTCAAGACTGTGTGGTTGTGAACATGGGAGGAACCCTGGCACGTAGCTAATGTATAGGCAGTGTTGTCCAGTCACCACACCAGCAAAGGTCCACCATACTCGTGCTATTTCGAAGTACATAGTCAAAATACAGTAAAACCTGGGACTAACGACCACCCTTTGGGGCCAGAGCATGCGGTCTTTAGTGGCAGGTGGTCCTTAGTTAAAGGTTTGCACCGCACAACCATAAAAATGAATGTGAGACCGTAGGCGCCTGGCAAAGTGGTCTGTAGTACCAGGCTGGTTGCTAGTCACGGTGGTCTTTAGTTACAGGTTTTACTGTATTTGAAAATAGGCAAAATGGCAGTTGTTGGGTTGCCGGTGTTAGCTGCTCTGACACCACAGATGCATGAGCCGAAACGCCCCCTGGAACCTCCATACACACATGCTGAAAGTATGCAGAAAAGCAGGCCTAGAAGAACGGTGTGCAGTCTGCGGAGGAGGTGCACCAAAGGGAAGGGTGAATGGGACAGGTACCCATATATGCAATGGGAGAGATGCACACGCACATGCATTACCGCACACGTGCACAAACACACACACACACACACACAATCTCTCTCTCTCTCTCTCTCTCTCCCACACGCACACAAAGCCACAAACCTGGTGGGCATCGCTGAGGCGTTCGCTTCTCTCCACACTGTCGCGAAGCTTGCCGAGCAGCGAGGCTACATCGGACTGCACTGCAAAGAACCTGTCACTTAGCTTGCTATTCTCAGTCGACAAGCGACCAATCTCATCGTCTTTCTCCTGCATGTCACTGAGCAGGGCCCGAACTTTGGCTTCAGCCTTTCCAAACTCCTCCGATAACTTCCTGCGGTCGCCCTTGTTGTGTAGCTCGTTAAACAAGGCAACAAAGTCTTGCAAAACCTGGAGAGGGTAGTAAGTAGTGGACAACAAGCTCATTGCGCATTGCCAAATATGGAAGGTATGAGTAATGCATGTGAGTACACTGGGATCAGCATTGCACTGTTCAACACCCCAGACGACCATGCCCAGGTGGCTGTGTGGGGTGTTATGTGAGTACACTGGGATCAGCAATGCACTGTTCAACACCCCCAGACGACCATGCCAAGGTGGCTGTGTGGAGTGTTATGTGAGTACACTGGGATCAGCAATGCACAGATCAACACCCCGGACGACCATGCCCAGGTGGCTGTGTGGGGTGTATATTGTACAAATTACGTCATTGCGCAATGGGCTTCTAGTAAGCACAAGGCTCGCTAATCCTGGCACCAGTATATGTGTGGAGCTAGGCGCGCTGCGACATGCAAACAACAACTTATGTTACCGTCGCTCGTATATTAAAACAAAAAAAGTGTTAGACGCAGGGCCGGTACCATTATCCCGGTTTCCGAAAATCAATTCTGTTCTAGCCCTATTATCTCTGGATGCACGTAATAGGCTGCAACATGCCAAACGTCTGCTGAAAATCACTATAATCCTACTGAAATAGATTCTTTGCAAGAACGTCTAACTATTCGCATAAGGGGTGAAGCGAGTACCACTATTGCTCGAGTACTGGAGAAGAAACCGAGCGAGTACGAGCGACCTCAAGTATTCCCTTCGCAATAATGCTATGGATTTGTGTTGAGTCGTTGTGTACAGTTGAGGCAGTTCCGCATGCAGCACCTACACTTGTACTTGAGGTGAGTGTGTACAAGCGGCCCTTTCAATTACCCGAGCTATGCCGCCAACACATTAACATCGAGCAGGCAGTGGACAAAATAATGT
>NC_088645.1:10883270-10890770 GCF_964019385.1 Sycon ciliatum
AACGTCTAACTATTCGCATAAGGGGTGAAACGAGTACCACTATTGCTCGAGTACTGGAGAAGCCGAGCGAGTAGAGCGATCTCAAGTATTCCTTTCGCAATAATGCTATGGATTTGTGTAGAGTTGCTGTGTACAGTTGAGGCAGTTCTGCATGCAGCACCTACACTTCTACTTGAAGTGAGTGTGCACAAGCGATCCTTTCAATTACAGTAAAGCCTGACACTAACATCCACCCCTGGGGGCTGGAGAAAGCGGTCCTCAGTGGCAGGTGGTCCTTAGTCAGGGGTTTGCACCGCACAACCATATATGAATGTGAGACCGTCCGTGCCTGGCAAAGTGGTCTGTAGTACCAGGCTTGTCACTAGTCACAGTGGTCTGTAGTAGCAGGCTGGTCACTAGTCATGGTGGTCTGTAGTAGCAGGCTGGTCGCTAGTCACAGTGGTCTTTAGTAACAGGCTTGTCACTAGTCACAGTGGTCTGTAGTAGCAGGCTGGTCACTAGTCACAGTGGTCTGTAGTAGCAGGCTGGTCACTAGTCACAGTGGTCTGTAGTAGCAGGCTGGTCACTAGTCACAGTGGTCTTTAGTACCAGGTTTTACTATACCTGACCTATGCCGCCAACGCATTTACATCGAGCAGGCAGTGGATAAATGTCATTTCCTACTCAAGCAGAAATAGTATGAAGCTGCAAATCTATTTTCGAGTACTCTTCTCAGAGTGAGTACTCGCTCGCAAAATAATTCGAGCGTGCACTGAGGGAGAAATCAGTGTACTCGTTTCACCCCTAATTAGCGCACAGGTCAATAATCCCAACTGTTCGTTACCGGAAATAATTCCAAGGTAGTGCTAACGTTCATCTTACCCGAAAGCACAAGGTTGTGTTTCCGGAGAGCTCCACAGCCAGCTTGCGCAGTACAGTGTCCGTACTGGCTGCACTAGAGCCAAGTACTCGCTTCATGAACTCGTCGGGCTCACTGGTGCCAGCCGCGGATGCACTGCTGCTGGTGGTAGTCATGCCTGAAGGTTCAACTTGGGATGGCAGCAATGTCGTCGCGGCCATCTCTCGACGGTCGTGCTGACGTTTCTGATCTCTGCGCGGTAGAGGCACAGGTCTGGATAGTAACACCGGCGTCGCCTCGGATGCGCTGGATCGCTGTAGCGACTCCACCAACACGGGGATGTTCAGGTTCGCTTCTATCTCCGATGGCGTCGTAGCCTGCATTGGCATTTCAACACGGTGGGACCGAACGGGCACGTCATCACCATCAAACCCTTCACCATACAGATCAGGGCTGATCAGATCTGAAAAAAGAAACAAGCGGAAAATAAAAGCAGCATGACGGTGATGCAAAATTCGATCGATCGCACGCCAGAATACAGCGTGACAGTGAGTGGTCGGTGCGTGGTAAATATCAGCAGTTCTGGCGCCCCAAGCACACCTACTTTTCTTCTTGAATATCATTCAATGGGTATAATTCAGCTATCTGGGTGTGGTTCCAGACTCGGCTTGCGTGATGCAATAATGAACCGGTATTCAACAGTTTGAGCAGAGACCGGCTTGTCTATTCTTATCGGTTACATAAGACGCGCATAGTCCTCAGTGGGCGAGGAGGTACTCGTGGTGGTGAAGCCCGGGTAGCTAGCCGACAATGGAGGTCGGGTCAGCATCGCATGCCTGTACCGTATGTCTCCGGTTATAAGCCGACCTATACAGCCAAAAAGGAAGTAAACAGGGGTAGTCGACGTACAACTGAGCTTGGACTACTATTGATTTCGAAAGGCAATCCTGTCAGCTTTTCTATTATCGCTCATATCGGCATTGAGCCGGTAAATGGAGGCCCATGTATTGGGGGGTCGACTTGCAACCGGGGTTGACTTTAAAACGGGGTTGACTTCCAACCAGTACAACATGATAACACTCATACCTCGCTTATCCGGGCGGTCCTGAACCGGCCACTGCCTATTACATTGAAATGTCCGTAACTCCCAATCACATACATTTTGATGGGGAAAGACCATAGATACGGCATATGACGTCACTATTTCCACAAAAGGTGACAAGAGTAGTGATATTTCCGCTGAAACTCGCCCAAAGGGTGCCCGGCAGACCGAAGTGTCCGTAACGTTGGGGTATGGATAACCGAGGTATGTGTGTGTATGTGTGTGTGTGTGTGTGTGTGTGTGTGTGTGTGTGTGTGTGTGTGTGTGCGTGTGTGTGTGTGTGTGTGTATGTGTGTATGATGCAGCAGAGTATCTCTGTGCTTTGCCTTACCGCCATGGTCCTCGTCTCCGTCATCGTCATCGTAGCCCAGGCTCGACATGGTTGTCTTATCGCCATCTTGTGGCAGAGGACGGGCAGCGCGGAATGAGTCTCGGCGTCGTCTTCGAACTGGTAGGTCATGCTAAGGGTAAAAGCGCATATACAAGAGAAACGGAAAGCTCTGTAGGCGGAATGGAAAATCGATTAGGAAATTTTAGTGTATGGAAAGTCAGTGTGGAGAAAGCAATTACAGCAATCATGAGAACAATCAATGCAGACATGGCCAACCAACAATATGACGTTGTAGAGTTTAGAGTTTTTAAGTTTAAAAAATAAGTATTTCAAAACAGTCACCAGTTGGAGGGAAAGTAGCAAAAAGGAAGAAATTCTTCTTCTATTTTGTTATTGCTTCTTTCAATGTCCGCCTCGCTAATTCTACTTACTACTACAAAAAATATATTGTATACACACCCCTATTCGTTTAGGAAGGTGAACGCCAGTGATTGTAGCATGGCTGAGTATACGGCAGGAATTTCCGGGGAATACCCCTATGTTGCAGTAGCACTGCCATACAGCCCACTAGTCTTCAAAGCCCTGCCATCCCAGACACGTACACATGCCTGAGTATGTATTCAGACCCGTCTACACATCCATGGCTATCACGGTATTCAGAGCTGTCTAAACATGCTTGGCTATCACGGTATTCAGACTTTCAGCGGTCTCGAGGAAGACCAGCCGTTCTTATAAAATAAAATAAAGAAATTTCACGGTTCGCTCGAGACTCAGCTGCAGGCCGAGTTTTCTGCATCTGCAGAAACATCACCACCCTTGCAGATGCAGCACCACCCTTGCAGATGCAGCACCACCCTTGCAGATATAGCACCACCCTTGCAGATGCAGCACCACCCTTGCAGATATAGCACGACCCTTGCAGATATAGCACCACCCTTGCAGATGCAGCACCACCCTTGCAGATATAGCACGACCCTTGCAGATGCAGCACCACCCTTGCAGATGCAGCACGACCCTTGCAGACGCAGCACGACCCTTGCAGATGCAGCACCACCCTTGCAGATGCAGCACGACCCTTGCAGACGCAGCACGACCCTTGCAGATGCAGCACGACCCTTGCAGATGCAGCACCACCCTTGCAGATGCAGCACCACCCTTGCAGATATAGCACGACCCTTGCAGATATAGCACCACCCTTGCAGATGCAGCACGACCCTTGCAGATATAGCACCACCCTTGCAAATGCAGCTTTTAAAGCGGTGGACGGTGAGTAGATCAGACTCACCAAAGTGGTCAGAGACCGAAAATCCCGTTCACCGCATCCATTCTTATATTACATTCTGCACTGCAGGGTTGCACTTAAAAGTTGATGCACTACACACAACTACATCATAGGGAATAAAATTATGTGGGCTTGTCAACTGACACCTGCTCTGTTCAGTTGCCACTCAGCAAATGTGCTGATTTACAAGAAAAGTTAGCGGGGTGTGACCACTGGAGCTAAATAATACCGACTTCATCTTGTATCCTACTTTCATCCCGATGGTGGGCCAGGCGCAAACATTTGGTGGAATGAGAAGTCAGATGTTAACAGCAAAGAGACTGTTCGGGAGTTGGAGAAGTTACGGACGTGTAAGTGGCTGCGTTGGAGTTAACGGACAGTTAGAAATTGCATTTCGAAGTAGCTTTATCGCATTGTGTGTGAACTCCTTACGGTGGGCTGCAGTGTTACAAGAGAATGTCATTGGTTCGAGTCCTGGTGGCGACTGCCAATATTTTCATAAAAACTTTTCCCTCTTGCATCTTTCCCTCAAACCAATGAACGTTGTAAAATAACGGAGTCTGGTTCGGATGTGCAGCGCTATGGGAATGGGTGTGTCCACCCGAATTCCTTTCACCAATGAACTCATTCCAGTACGCATGAACTCACTGCGCTCCCTTCCTTCGCTCGTTGGACTCTCGTCAGATCCTGGCGTTCGCTAGCCACCTGGCTGCGCAGCAGCAACAAGCGGTTCTCCTGCTCCTCGATGGCATCGTGAAGGACGAGGTGGTGCATCACCATGGCAGGCTCGGCAGCAGGCTCCTCCACCGTCGCCATGCGCATCATCGGGTCAGCGCGCACCGGGGACGACAGCGGTGCATCGTAGCGCCGCCCCTGATCGGTTGCTATGACAACACGACAAAAACACATAAATATCTTTGCACAATACTCATCAAGCATCTATCTCACACTTCGCTAGCGCTATCGTTCTTATCCGATAATAATTGTTGCTGTTTTTTTAACGTTCATTTTCTCTTTGCTGAATGTATAGATCCTTATGTTGTTTCCCATTTCCCTTTAGTCACCACATTCCACTGATGATTCTGACAAGAAAACATTCTGGACATAAACCTGCTTTGGTTGCAATGTGTGTGATAATGAGTGCGCATTTGATATTACTCATCGCAATACAGCAGTAGGTACTGATAAGGGCAGACCGAGAAGATAATTATTCTAGATTGATTCCGAAACGGATACTAGTTCCTCAGGCACATCCCTCCAACTAACAAGATTCTATGTTGATGTAGCGGGGATTGTAAAAATAGATTTCATCGTTTTTCAGCGCACAGTCAGGCTAATTGCTGCAAATTCTTGCAACGTCACCATCCTCGAGGATCAAGGTGCCGATGATGCAGCTGCTAAACCATCGCGCAGTGAGTGGAGCAGGCACACCGGCAAAGTGGCCAAAGACCGCACATCCCATTTGCAGGGCTGCCTCATGTTCTGCTTATTCAGAAACGCTCTGATCGTTACAGGGCAGACCGACAAACCGACCGAAAATCTCCTTCACTATCTTACTTGGATCGTTCACGAAAGTGCCTGATCTGCTGTTTGGGGCACTTAAAATCCAGCAAAAATGTTTTGGCTTCTACATAGGGTGCTGTATCCCTTCATATCCTCCCTTTCCCCGGCCGGAGATTGACCAATACAGATTTCTAATCAAAGAAAAGTGGCAGCCCTGCCTTACATGCATGTTACCCGTGTGCAAAGTCACAACTTCTCAATGAACTGCAGGTCACACGCATGGCAGAGAAAAGCCTTCCACTTTCAAGCAAGATTCGCACCCAGCCCAGTTTATTGTTTCTGAACGATGATCTTGAGACCAATCTTCTCCGTCTGCCTGCATCCGTGCAAAAAATGCTCACATTTGTCGGACTCTGATGGCTATGGCGGGATGCAGCACCAGAACTAGACCATGTATCGCAAAGGATACTTGAACCAAACATGGCCAATAAGAGTGTCTTTAAGAATGAAGAGGATAAAGAAAGGAAGAGAGCAAGCACTATGTGGTGGAGGAGTTCTCATGCAAGCTCCGCAAGAAAACACAGGAGATTACAATGCTTGCTACCCATCACTTCAATCCGCAGTGTATGTACATGTACATATTTATATTTTTAGCAAGTGAAAACATCGCTGCAGCCACTCATCCATATCACTGAACAGCACTATTCGTTTCGTCACATTTTGAGCATATGTAGAGCGGAGATGTTTGCGTATGTGTGTGTGTGGTGTGGTGTGTGTGTGTGTGTGTGTGTGTGGTGTGTGTGTGTGTGTGTGTGTGTGTGTGTGTGTGTGTGTGTGTGTGTGTGTGTGTGTGTGTGTGTGTGCGTGTGTGTTTTCAATAGCCCTGTGATCATGAACCGCACAATGCAATTCAAACTACGACCAACAAAAATAACAACATTTGTATAAAAAAACGGCTAAGAAAACTTGTTTCAAACTTACCGTCCTCAGGCTTGATAGTAGCACCTTGTCATTATCAATTGGTCAGTGAGAGCGAGTGGAGTGGATTGGTGAGGTAAAGTACACATGAAAAACAGGACAGAAGAAAGGACATCGATCAAAACACATCTCTGCCATTCAAATCATCTTCCAGTGGTGGTGGTGGTGGTGGTATTCATCTTTATGGCTCAATCCACAAAATGTGATGCAGAAAGTGAAGAACTATCTGCAGTAAACAGCCATTGTAAATATGAAAAATGTTTTTGCGCCATACCAGCCGGCTACTAGTATGCTGGTGGTGGTGGTGGTGGTGGTTGTGGTCGTGGTGGTGGTGGTCGTGGTGGTGGTGGTATTTGTGGTAATTGTAGTGGTACTGGTTGTGCCAGTGGCAGCGGCAGTGGTTGGCGGATAGTGGCAAGTTCTGGTTGTGGTACAACTTATCCCACCATCACACAAGATCTACAGTTATGTAGTCTGTAGATCTACCGGGTACATGTATGTGCTAGCTTGTATGCTGGCATGACCGTCACTGAATGCTAAAAGTAGAGTACAGGATCTTGCACGTACAGTCAACTTCGCTAATAACGACTGCGGGTATAACGACAATTCGCGAATAACGACAAAATTCCCATGCCCAGAGCAATGTCCCTTCTACCTACATACATATAATGAGACTTCAGGTATAAGGACACTTCGCGAATAAGGACACTTTTCCGATGCCCCACCGAGTGTCGTTATATGCAAAGTTGACTGCATTTTCCAAATGTCCATGATGGAACACGGTTCTATACATCACATGCATGTTTGAAACCTATACTGCGCATGTATCTTTGACTCTCTCATCATCCAAACATTTCCCATATTCGAATCCCTTCTGAACCGGGTCTGCCAAAAGGGTTGGAGTGACCGATCTTTTAGTACATAAAGACATTTTTTAAGAGTACAGTCGAATGTCACTTATCCGGTCGCCAGTTATCCGACAAGCCCGGGAGTGGTAATTTTATGATTCTCAACAGTAAAATTCTTTAAAAAATGTGTTTTTTGTATATTATACGGTGTATATGCATTTACTTGAAGTAGGTGTGGTCAAGTATGCTACCATGTATGTGTGCATGGAGCAATTCATGAATATGCACGAATATATTTGGGTATTGTGTACATAAATCAGTGAAATCCAACCATATATGCACATAAAAATGATATCAGTTATCCAACATATTCAGTTATCCAACATGCCTGATTCCCGAAGTGGTCGGATAAGTGACATTCGACTGTACATGTACATGTATGTAACTGGCCATACCCACAAACGTCTGCACCTGACACTCAACCATAACACACTAACAACAGCAGCAATTAATATGAATTATTCGATAAGTAAAGTGTTGTAGTCACCGTGCTAAGTTATCTGACAAGTTGGAGAACAGATACTGCGTGTTTCGCAATCGCATAAATTCGTATGTGAC
>NC_088645.1:10895770-10933270 GCF_964019385.1 Sycon ciliatum
GACAGACATACAGACAAACATACAGACAGACATACAGACAGATACCAGGGCCGGAGGCTGCTTCCGCAGAGCGGTGCGGCCGAAGTACCGTGTTTGAGGGGGGTGTGGGGTCCTCCCCCAGAAGATTTTTGGAATTTAGACGGCAAATCCTGCACTCTGGGCGACTCCCTGTACAAAATCATACATCGAAAAACTTTATCTCCCTGGTTTTGGACGTTCCACGTGGACGGAATTTTTGGGAAGTTGGTACGGCCATGGCCGTACCAGTGGCGCCGGCCCTGAGTCAGGGTCACACAGACAGCTATCTGCTAAGGGTCAGTGTACACCGGAAAAGTAGTCGTCTGCGAGACGTGCTCAGCATCCGGGATCCACTGCTATTTTTTCGTAAATACGAAATTGTAGTGCGTGCAAGATCAATCTTCCACATGAACAGAGCATAGCCGAGTGGTTTCTTAATTATTAATCCTTGTAGGAGCACGTGAACTTTGCTTACACGTCAGCATAGCCGCGTCAGTATAGCCGCGTCTGCATAGCCTTGTCAGCCACTGAGAGGTTGTCACAAAAGCTGTTTTGCCGACCTTGAAACGGACATCGTTCATTAGGGTGGGAGGGGTGCGAGCCAAAATTGCAAGTCGACCGACACTGCACAACATGTGCATGTGCATGCGTGCAATTTGCCAGTTCCAGCATGCACACTGTGAAAATTTCGAATTTCGGGGGGGGGGGCAGAGTATGAAATGAACGATATTCGATTCCGGAACGACGAACAAATGTTCTGCGACTAACCGTAAGTTTCGTAGTTTTGTCCCAGTCTTTTTGCAGGATTGAGCATTTCCAGTACACGATCACAAAAAATTGGAAGTGATTTTTTGTAAAATGGGATACGAAACCAGATGATACTAATTTTAGCAGTTGAGGGAATAGAAACCCAATGATGGCAATTCTTGAGGACCTACTTGGAGTAGAATCAGTCCAATGTGCATTTCCAATGCAGGCGGCACAGAACACATAAGTATGGCTGGTAGCACAGAATGCACAGCTCAAATTATTATGCGCTCATTGATTCAACAACAATGCGCTGCTTTCTCAGTCACTATTTCCGAGCTGGAATTTAGTTGTTTGCACGCACGTGCAATCTTTCCGAGCGCATATCGCAGGAGAGTGTCAATATTGCTTCGATCATGACCGGCTTCTACGCGTCACCCATAGGTCAGAGTAGACTGGAACGCACATTATTCACTACTACTTACTAGTACTACTACATTGGAAAGGCTTCCTGTCTGAAGCCTTTCCATACTGGTACTCGATGTTCCAGTTTTGTGAGACGAGAATGGCACGAGATTTAGTGTACCGCTGAGTGTACCGCTATACACGTGGTCGACACGTTATCGACACGTTGTTGATACTTTTTTGACACGTGACCCCGTCAGCGGTCTGCTTTGTGCCAATGCCACTCGGTAAACGCCGATGTCGCGTGACGTGACGGGAAGGAGAACTACACTTGCTGTTGTTTGGCTTTTATTTGGAGCTACCGAAGTCGACGAAGTCGAACGAGGACGACCCTTTCCGTATCCCGTACTTCAAAGTGCCATTCATGGATATCTTCTGCACCTGGAACGGCCCCGTAAACGCTGTCGCGTGGGCGGACTGAATGCGCAGGGCAAAAAGAATTGCTGCAAAGACGTCCGCTCTAGGCCTTTGGAGACATTGTGGGAACTCCTTCCGGTACCCCCGTATCGCAAAGTGCCATTGATGAATGTCTTCTGCAACTGGAACGGCCCCTTAAACTCTGTCCCGTCCGCCAACTGAATGCGTAGGACAAAAAATATTGCTTCTGCAAGTTTCTGGTGTATGGTGGCCACTTCTTTGCTTGTCACTTTGTATAATATTACATTCTGTATTCGCTGCTTCCATGGCGTGGTCTGCAAACTGCAGTCCTTGGGCAAATGTCATGTTTGCTATGTTGTGCTTTGGCCGTCAGCTTGTCTACACGTTGTACTGTAAGACATGTATATATAACGAGGAAGCAAATCTAACGTTTTAACGGATGACATTTCTTCGTTATAATAAGATCCGTTGAGGCCGTACTGCTTCATATATGCTGTGTGTGGATATGGCAGAATACTGCAAGATCGTTAACATATTATTATTATTTAATAGACACAATCTCATAGCATATCTTCTCGTTAACCTTTGAATTTTGGATAATCGTTAAATTTGCGCCTCGTTATAATAACATGTCTTACAGTAGTTGAATTATTTTGTTTCACAACTGACTTCCTCAAGTACGGTGGCTACTGCTTTGCATGGCATTATACATGAAGAATTTCATTTCCTGTTTGTGTCGTGTGCATGTGCGTATGTGTGCGTGTCTACGTGCGTGTGCCGTGTGCATACGCATGTTTGTGTATCTGTGTGCGGGGTAGCGAGGCGGGGAGGGCTGGTATGTATCAGTGTGTTATTGCAGTCTCATGGCTACATACAGTACATCCCGCGCGTGGTCATCATGTTTACCTTCGGGGTTGGGGTGGGGAGGGAACGGAAAAAGAACTGAAATTATCCGTATAAACACCGCTCTGTGAGCGGTTCTGAAAAACCTTTACTGGTGCTGCCCTGTCGTAAAAGTTAGAAATTAGAACTGGCCCATTGTCCCTCCAAATGCGAACTGATCCACCTAAATCGCGAATGACGGGACCTGAACGCACCAGTAGCACGAGGTTCCTACCTTTGGATGCAGATGGGGCCGTTGGTCCGGACCATAGGCCATGTAGAGGGGACGGCTCGATACCGGGACGCTTTGACAGCCAAATTTGTATAGACCCAAACCGATCATCAGCGTTGATTTTTCACTCGAAATATGTTTGTGGAAGGAAACTGGCATGTTGAAGTTTGCTCTGGGGCCAGAGTCAATAGAACTGAGCCACTCCTTTGTGTTGACCCATTGCCTCCAAGTTGCCCAATTTTTCGCTTCAAAAAAGTTCAAATCAGAAGTGGCTCCAAACCGGACAAGTTTTAGAGTGCACGTCAAATTCACTCTGGGTCTGAAATTAGGTAATTGCTATCGCTCCACGACGGCCAGTACAGAGTAACAATAAGCCTTGTGTGTGCTTCCATTAGTTTTCATTGGTATGCGGTGCTTTATTGGCGAGAGGCGAGCCGCTGTTTACCTGCGACAAGAAGTTGTTTTTTCGAAAGTCGTAAAACTCAAGTCGCAGTGCAAAGCAACACGTCAAAAACTCACCTGCTTTGTATGGCGCTTCTGGTCATTGCAGAGCCATGAAATTTTGGCTCGGAGTATAACACATCGTAGTCTCACTGTGACATATGAGCCCGAGCGCGCTAAAACATGACCGCAGCTTTTTTTGAAAAAGTCGAGATAATCGCGATTTGAATTCCGCGGCAAAAAATACGAAGTGCAGTGCAACGCGAGTCGCTGTTGTTGTTCTCCTCGGTCGACTGGACTGTTCCGGATGCAATTCTTTGCTGCAAGCTAGTTTATTTGTTTGAGTTTGTATTCCATGTTGCGCTGAGTCGCCTAAAACTGACTGTCATCGATGTATCGACAGAAGAGCCTAGTAGTAGTAATGTACTGCGGAGCGGAAGAAGACGACATCATCGCACTCCATGCGCAGGATAAAATATTTTGAGGATTCGGGTCGGAAACAGAAGGAAGACGATGATGGCTACAGCGACGAGTCATTTGAGGTTGACACTTTCATCGAGCGTAAAAAGAATTGATGCTGGTAGTCCCACGATCTGCAGTGACGAGGAATTTTACTCTGATGACAACCTGGCAAGCGATTGGCATCGACACTGACTTGGGAGGTGAGTCGGCCGATGATTTGGCCAGAATGGACATCGCTGCACATATCCGGAACAATGCCAGTATTGGTTGCAAGTGCAAAAACAATCAATGGACTCTGCTGCTCCCTCAACTTGCTCAAGTCGATAATTTGAGTACCCTTATGCGGAACATCGCTAGCATGAGCAGTATGCAGCGAAAGCAGTACTCTCTGGCGAGCGGAGAAAACCGTGTACAGATGGGCTTTGGTGTGGGGGATATGAGTGCGACGTCTAGTATGTTGAGGAAGACTGTGTGCAGCAGTGTATACTGTATATCTGAAAGTACAGGTGAAGTGTGATGGAGAGGACATGGAGTGCCAACTTCTTCGGCCAGCTACAGATGTTGACCGTGTTTTCGCTGGCGGTTCTCCAGTGGTGCTTCAAACAGGAGGTATTTCGGACACCCAGCTCAGCTGTCTATAGACAATTTGGATGTGGCTGAGTACCTGTCAGCTCATGCTATAAGACCCTGGACAGAGGAATTGACCCGTAAAGGATGAACCAAGGGGCATATCAATTGTGTGCAAAAATGACAATCCCATTGCTGTGCATAGAATTTCGCCGTTTCAACAGTGCTGCATATAATACCATTGTAGCAACACTTAGACATGTCCGATCAATCCAAAACTTTCAGACAGTGAACATTAGGTGTGTTAGATCATTTTTCAACAAACAACTGAAAATCGAATTTTTGGTCAGTGGTCATATTTTAGCGTGCTCTGGCTCATATGTTTTCTAATCAAAATACCAAGAGAGAAGGTGAATATTGAGTCCGTTCCGGTTTGCAACCTACCGTACTGGCAATATATGTTGCCGCGTAACGCAGGGGGGTGCGGCGTAACGCGCGACCAGGCTAGTGCGACAAATTTTCGTTGCGTTCGTAACGCGCGTCCGGCAGGGTGCGGCGATCTTTTCATTGCAGTTTGCAAAAAATGATGCGGCAATAGCAAAAAAATGATGCGGCAATAGCAAAAAAGTGATGCGGCAATAGCAAAAAAAGGACTGCGGCAATATAGAAACCTGTGTAACGGCTCCTGTGCGACTTTGCACGTAACGCCCTGCGTGCAGTAAACATGTGCCAATGTAACGCTTCATGGCCTCACTGCGACCATATATATTGCCAGTACGGTATGTCCTATTTGAAACCGTCCCCTCTACTGTACTAGCGGTAGGTGGTGTTACCCTATGATAATTGCTGTGATCCTGCGGCCTCCCGACCTCGTGCTACTGGTGCGTTCGGGTCCCGTCATTCGCGATTTAGGTGGATCAGTTCGCAATTGGGGGGACAATGGGCCAGTTCTAATTTCTAACTTTTACGACGGGGCAGCACCAGTAAAGGTTTTTCAGAACCGCTCACAGAGCGGTTTTTATATGGATAATGCTAGCATACTGAATGTCCATTGCAGTGCATCACTCACCCCTGGCGCTAAGGCGATTCAAACGGCAGGTGAAGGCCACGGTGGGCGAGAGGCAGCGAGTGAGTTGCAGACGCCTGATCAGCGCCGCTAAGTCAGTTGGCGCGGCTGAAGGCAGGAGTAAACAGTGGAGCCGCGTAGATCAATTCTTCTCTTCTTTCCACACCGTCACGATGTTTTTCTCAATACCCTACTTGAAGTAGTTGAAGCAACAATTTATAATAGTTCAAAATAGTTCGGCAACAACACTGCAACAGTCAACACTGGCTAAGTGCATGCAGGATCTAGGAACGACGAGTGCCTGTATGAGTGTATGTCAGTCCATTCCATAATAAGTGTGCACTTTTTTCCAGTCAAAGCCAAAGGGCCAACATGTTAACACCACACGCTGCACTCTTTTCCATCCAGTCAAAGGGGCATTATGTATTCCCCATGGATTCTACCAAGAGTACACATTGGTTTATGCACTCTAAGTTGGTAGCACACAATAGTTTCGCACAAAGTCTCCGATCGAGCCCCCCAAGCTGAGGGCCGGCCCGGCCCGCAAAAGATCTGCGATCGCTTGCAGATTATGATGCCTTTTATATCTTTCTCCCTAGTACTTGTACTAGTAGTAGTAGGCGACTCTAGCTAGTCTAGGCTAGATCGCGCCGCGGGGGTTTTTCTGAAGCGATGACATCACTGACACTAGATCTAGATTACCACAGCTACAGACATAACAAGCTTGAAGCAGCTAGACGAGTATTGCAGTTTGAGTTTCTAGCATTAGCACAGCAGGGCTCAAACGAGTAGTTCGGTTAACCGGTTGCAGACGGGTTACGATAACGGTTTATACGCAGTAACGTTTCTGTCAATTTTTCAAGTACTAGTAATCATGGTAATACTAATAGCAAGAGTACATAAACCTACTTTTTTGATTCTACATGTAGGCCAGCGCCAGCCTGACATGGGAATACCCCACGTGGATGCGTTGAGATGATCAATAACTAATAATTATAGTAGTACTAGTACCACACTGTAGTGTGAAGTAGTAGCGCCACACGTAGATCTACACTGGATCACGGTTCATGATCAACACTTCCAGGCATTATGCATATGCGCATGATTACATGCAGTAGATCTACACGTGACATGACCAGTGTTCGTGTCAGTGATGGCCCAGTGATGGGAAAAGGATCGCCTGGTGCGATCCAGTAGTACTACTAGTACTAGTACTAGTACTAATAGTGAGTATTAGTTACTCACTGTACTGTAGTGTAGACTACAGACAGTGTAGTCATGTAGTACTAGTAGTAGTGTAATACTACGGTAGTAGACCTACAACAAGTACAGACGACCCTCACATGACATAGTCATCATGGTCAGACTCATACTCTTCACCCCATTTTTTGAAATCGCGTTTTTTCCAGGTTTATCATCGGCAATCGATGGTGGTGGGTATCACAAGGTCACACAGAAAATTTTATTGAAATCCACAGTGATACCACTCAGATATGAAGGGTTGAAGATAGGCAGTTGGATGAGGCTAGATCAATATATTTGTGGCACCAACAGCATCTCCGAAGTATCATCAGAGGATATAGTCACAAAACATCAGAGTGTTTTTTTCAAGCACACATCACTCACTTACACCGACAACCCTGAATGGATCGAAACAATACAGATCAAAGTTCAGAATAGGCAAGAATACGGCAATTGTGACCGCAATCACTATAGCAACTCCATAGCAACCCATAGCAACGCCATAGTAACCCATAGTAACAGCTTCAGTTTGCTGTGAAATGAACTGATAACGACATACTGGCAGGCTCCAGCGGGTACAAAAGCGTAAGAGTTATAAAGACATTCTTCTGGCACAAAAACAACAGTGAACTTCCTCGTTGTACGCCGGACACCGCAACGTGGAGGGTATGTACGAGCGCGCGCGCGAATTACTGCACAGGACATTCGTGCTCACAGTCATGCCACTTCAAGTGATTCCAAGTTGGCAAGAAGTTCTTCAGGACCTCTGTTGGTAGCTTCTTTCCATGGTGTGATATCTGCCTCCCTATCCTTCAACTGCTCCATGCAGCAGTCATGAATTGCCTGCTGGTGAGCTTTGAAATGTTGGTGAAGCGTGCCTGGCTGCGTTTATCAAAGCATCCCCTCATCAGAGGGTTTCTCCAGCAGCCACTGTGCCTTTTGATTGTTCGTAAACATCAGTAGGCCTTCCAGCGCAACCGTGTCAAAACTTGGCTTTCAGTACGCTTTGAGGATTCGCCCAGGTAGGACGACGCATCGTCGTTCTCCTCCGCCTAAAGCGCATACTTCTCAGTGCCTACGTACATAATGTCTCCTTGCGCAGCGATGCGCAAACTCTGGTAAACAAGAACTCTACTGTTTCCGAATGGAAAGACGACGCTGAAGACGATAAGCAACGTTTCAAACGCGAGCAAACAACAGTTCTTTGTCACGGAAAAAAACTCTTGCTGGTAGTGTACGTGATCCACAACTCGCAAAAATGTACGCACTATGACGTACATGTACATGTATGCGGGATCTACTGAAAGCTGAACGTCAGAGCAACACCATGCGCCCAACTATCAGCCCGTACAACGAAGCATAGCGCGTACCTGTACAGTTTAGCGCATGCACTTGACTGGTGCCACGCAAGTACGCACTCTCACCTCAGCAAATTTTGACAGGTCCTGTCACGTGACTGAAGTGCCTACAGGCTCGGAGTGAGTCATAGTGACCGTCATACTCATCCTCCAGGGGCGTGCTCGGCCCCCCAACTAGGGGGGTGCACGGGAGCCGAGGGGAGCCCCCCGGCAATTTTCTGCAATTTGTTTGCAACCTTTCTTGAATTTTAGAGCATATTTGCATACATTACAATTGCAATTACCCAGATTGAAATTTTTTGGGGGGTGCACGTGCCCCCCGTGCCCATCGCCGAGCACGCGCCTGTCCTCGGTACTCATACAGTCATAGGATGAGGCTAAAATCAGCGAGGCTACAGAGCACAGTCATAAATGACTATGTCCTCGGTGATTCCCCTCCACGAGTCGGTACCCTGCACGTAGCAATCATCTGATCATGCATGCATGGTAATGGCACTAGCATTAGTTTGTATCGTTGTTGTTGTACTGAATAGGGCTTGAAAGTGCTACGTCACAGCATAGCAACAATTTCAAAAATTCAAAAACTGGATCCACTTGGATCCAGTTTTTGTATGGATCCAAGCACATTTCAAGCGGTCTTACCCACAGCATGGTGATGCAGCCAGTGAAACTGACTGATTTGGCTACTGGGGGCGGGGTTACAACTGGTCGCGAAATAAAAGTCACACCTGCATGAGACATGAGTGGGTTGCTATGCACCCACATACTTAGGCAATAGCAAAGAGTTAAGTCACACCTTAGTGGATCCAAAAATAGAAATCTGATGTCAACTTACTACTCCCTGGCCGTTTTGACGTCATCACTTTCAAGCCCTATTATGCTCTCCATTATGTCCATAATTATTATGCCAGCGGACATGCTACAGTCATTATGCTACAGTGATTATGCTGGAATTATGCCAACGATGGTGCTATACTGTATGCTGAGGTCCAATCCAATGGTATGGTGAACTCAGCACAAACAGCCCTTGGCGGATTATTCTCGATAAATTGCTGAATTTTGCTTTCCAATATGCCTACACTGTAAATTATGCCAGCGATTACATTATATTATGTACCATGAAGTATACTGAGAGTGCTTTTTCTGCATCGCCACGGCAAATTCTCGGGATTCGCCTTGGTTTTTCGGGATATGTCTTTTTTTTCCAAAATTCCATTTCCAACTTGTTTGAAATGATGAAGCGGAGGTTTTTCAGCGACAGTTCATGGAAGGAGTACTAGTAGATCCACTGGTACTACAGGCTATGGCAGCACAGAATCAATAACTGAATAAGGACAACTAGACACAGTCACTTGAAGTGCTCCCAGAACAATATCAAGACTTGTTTCGTGTACAGTGATTTTCGGGACAATCGACAGGGATTTCGGGATAGCGGGAGTTTATCCAAAAATGCGGGATAATCCTGAAAAACTCGGGATACTTGGCAGGTATGGGATTATTATACATTATGCTGGAATTACATGTATGCCAACGATGGTGCTATACTATGCTGCCATCCAATCCAATGGTATGGTGAACTCAGTACAAACAGTCCTTGGCGGATTATGATCGGTAAATTGCTGAATTTCCATAATGCTCAAATCATGCTACATTATGCTGGAATTATGCCAATGATGGTGCTATAATAATTGTACCCTTGCACTAGTGTTGCACTTTGCAACGTTACAACGACTGGCACCATGAGTCATGACTGCACGGCTTATAAGAGGTAACAGTCACCAGGTTATTGCTGGTAACATGCCTAATATGCCTGGAGCATAAATCTTCAGCCAGCATCGTAAGGTTATGCCCACCGTCTGGTCTAAGAAGACCTTTTACGCCAGGGCAGAATTTTAAAAAATTAAGAAAGAAATCCCAAGATTATGCTAATACTTTCCATTATGCCCACCCAAATTACGCCAGCGATTATGCCAGATTAGACATCCTTAGCAAAAGTACGATAACGCTAACTTTTACGGTACTCACTCCCAGCCGTGACAAAAGACGTTATCGGATAACGGAAAAACGTTACAGAGCTCAAAATAACGGGCCGACGTTCGTTATGGAAATTCTGCAAAAAATGCAAAAACTCGCATTGTTTTGTTAGGGCCTGGTCAGACTGCGGCAAAATCGAAATAATCCTAGGATTATAATCCGAATCTCCATAGTAACTTGCCGCCAGAGCGGCAAAAGCGAGAGTTGACGCTCCAAAAAAAAAGCAAGAATGGACCACGCTTTTCCGCTCCAAACAGGATTTGACGCTGATACGCCATTGACGCTGATAATCACTGATTTTTTCATCTCGATATCGAGGAGCTAATTGGCCACGGACAGCAACAAAACTCATAAGGATGGTTGCAAGGATTGCACTGAAGGTGTTGGCGATCCCCAAGGAGAAGGAATTTGACGTCGTTCGTGGAGATTACCACTTGACGCTCGAAATGAAGTTTGAATTTTCACTCTCCCCACATGTGTAGTGTGATCGCGATTCAAATGCTGGACGCTGTTCTGTTTTCGTCAGGCAACCAAAATTTGCCGCAGTCTGACCAGGCCCTAACTGGCGGGAGATAAAAAGCACGTCGACGTGCAGATCGAGATGAGATCGAGAGTCGAGATTGCTTCCTCTTGTGACATTTAGCTTTTTGGCGAGTTTTGCCTTTCAGTTGACAATTTCTGCGTCCTCTGCTTCGTGCCGTTCTCCCTCTATCCCATCTGGGAAACAAAGGACCAGTTCCGCGGCACTCCTGAGGAAGAAATTCATCGGCCTCTCCCAGACGTGCTGGAGAACCCTTACAGTCTTCGGTGCTGCGTTTAGGAAAGGGTTTCCAAGGACCTGGGAACAGCGAAAACTCATGTTCGCCGTGCTTTTGCTATTCCAGAGTAAAGGACCTCGCCAAGGTATTCTTTCGGAACGACAGCAAACTAATCCCTGGTTCAAAATTTTGAATTTCCCGCATCTGTTTCCACGAAAATTCATATCGCCATGGTTGTCACGACTACTTCGTCTCAACTATAACGTACTTTGTGCTAAGGGAAAAGTCAGCTTGAACGATCCGAAGTACGGAAAGGTTTGCGTTTACGTTAGCGTTTTGTTAGCTAAGGATATCTATTATGCTGGAATTACATTGTATGCCAACGATGGTGCTATAATACTACTTGTATGCTGAGGTCCAATCCAATGGTATGGTGAACTCAGTACAAACAGCCCTTGGCGGATTATTCTCGGTAAATTGCTGAATTTTGCATCGAAGCCGCAGTCCATGCCATGAAGGATGTTTTCGATGATCCCGAAACAGAGTGCCTCCCCTCGTTGATGCCGCTAACACCTTCAACTCTGTTAGTCGAACTGCCACCCTATGGAAACTGTCGTGTGCTTTGGCCAAGGTGTTCACGATTTCTGTTTAACTCCTACCGTGGTTGTCCGGTCGTTGTGCTCCGTGGGGCCGGCGCCAACTCCATCCATGTCCTGCTCCGCCGTGAGGGAAGCACGCAAGGCCGAGAGATCCTGCCCCTTGGCAATGATGATTATGTATGCTGTTCGTGTGCAACCCCTTGTCAGGACCCTCGCCAACCCCAGTAAACACCGACAGAACTGGTATGCCGATGATGCCTCATTTGGAGGGAAATTGCGGCGTGTCAGGGAATGGTTCGGTGTTCTGCTGGCTGCAGGCCCGGCCTTCGGGTACTTCGCCGAGCCAACCAAGAGTGTCCTGGTGGTGAAGCCCGACTTCAAGGGTGAGGCCGACGAGATGTTTTCTGATCTGTAGGCTGAGGTTACCCTGTCCAGTCGCTTCCTTGGCAGCTGCATTGGTGACCATGATGGTGTGCAGGATTACTTAACACGCAAGGTGCAAGTGTGGGTCGACCGCCTGGACCACCTTGCCAACGCGGCTAAGGCTTACCTTCAAGTTCAAGCAGCGTACAGCGCCTTCACTCGGTCTCTGTCCAGTGAATGGACCTACATGTACCTCCAGCGTGTTAAGCCTGCGTTCAGGAAGCTTACCTGCCTTTGCGAGATGCCATCCGTCAGGCGGCTACCCCGTCCGTGATTGGCCGAGAGATCCTCGATCGGGAGCACGAGTTGTGCGCCCTTCCAGTCCAGTTTGGTGGCTTGGCCATACCGGATCCAGTGAACACCTCTGTCCCAGCGTTCGCTACATCTCACGACGCTACTGCCGTTCTCCAGGACGCAATCAAGACTGGCGGTGATGTTAACGTGAATGACCACAACGCACATTGTCGCCAGGTGACTCTCAACTCCAGCAAGATCAGAGACGTGCAGTCTGCCCAGATCAGCCAGGAGCTTGTTGCGGGACTTCCTCCTACTGAGCAGCGATCACTTTCACGCATTGTGAAAGGCAATGCTTCAGGATGGCTCACCGTTCTCTCTTTACGTCAAGAGTGTTATGACATGTCGTCTGTGCAGTTCCGGGACCAGCTCGCCATCAGATATGGGCGCGAGCCCATGCATCTTCCTGCTGAGTGCGATGGTTGCGGCGCTCGTTTCACCCTGCAGCATGGATTGGATTGCCACAAGGGTGGCCTGGTGAAGAAAAGGCATAACGACATCCGCGACTCAGATGCCAGACTCGCCGAGGTAGCGTTTGGTGGTGTCCATATTGAGCCTGTTCTCGTTCCGGAGGATGATCGGAACCACCGTCCTGCCCTGCAAGCTGATTGGTCAGCCCGGGGTGTCTGGGAGGGTAGCCGGGTCGCATTGTTCGACAACCGCATCTTTGATGCTGATGCACCCAGCTACCGCCGGTCATCTTGTGAAGCGTCGCTGGGAAAGCAGCAGAAAGCAAGAAGAAAAAGTATGGCCAGGTGAGCGAGGAGTTGCGTTCATCGTTTACTCCTCTTGTTTGCTCCACCGATGCCGTACTTCATCGTGAGTATGCTGCCTACCAGCAGCGCCTGGCCAGTCAGCTTGTACACAAGTTTGGGAGGTCATACGCGTCTGTGATGGCATGGGTTCGTATCCGCACCCAGTTCGCAATCTTTCGTGCTGTCGACCTGCGGCTGTGTAGATCTCGCCGACGACTCATCGGTCTGTCCCTCCACGATGGAGCGTCGGAGTGGGCATCGGAGTTGGGCACTGATTGGGATACTGACTGTCACTCAATGAATGGTTTTTAATAGTGTTGAAACGAATAATCGAATAATCGAATAATTTAGAATATTCGTGGGGTGAACGAATAATCGAATAGTCGTAGGAATTATCAGAAATCGAAAAAAAAAAAAAAAAAAAAAAAAAAAAAAACGATCTTTGCTCAGTGCTGACCCTACTGATATTTGCACTGCGTAGATCTGCTCGCAGTATTTCTTCTCAATCTCTCCTCTTCCAAGTTTTAATCTCCTATCGGTATCTAGTATTACTTCTGTTCTTTCCATACGAGGGAAACATGGATGCAGTGAATGTGATTTTCGGCCTTTGACCACTTTCGACCAAGAGTCAAGACCCTATGCAGAGCTGGATAACATAATCCGATAATCAGCAAAAAATATAAAAAAAACTACTTAAAAGTGCTGAAAAAGTGTTGAAAAATGCCATCATGTGCATGATAGAATATAGATTATTCGTTCGATGGAGGGCGAAATTATTCGATAGATTATTCGTTCGAAGAATCCGTGTTCGGTTTAAACACTAGTTTTTAAAACTAATCTTTTCAGGCAATATTTCTTTACAGTACAACCGTCACCGATCGCTCTTTAAAAAAACATATTTTAGTTTTGACATAGTTTTTACATCCATGTGTACATGATTGTGCAATATTGTTTTATGTTTTGCCCGTACAAGAGGCTTTTACAACTGAAAAAAATTATACTAGTAATACACTGTACAATCCGTGGACATGTACGTGTCACGTGCTGCACGTCCACAATCATTCATACATGTACATGTATGCAGTACACAGCAATGCATGGTGCATGATCACAACAAACCCACGGCACGGGCCACCGTGCTGTAGCTATCCCAGGCAGAAGGCCGGGGCCAGGGATAACCAGGTGGTCGTTTGTTTGTTTGTTTGTTTGTTTTATTGAATTCGCAGGACCAAGCGAGCAGAGATGCTCAGTAACAAGGTAGGGTATTATGGAGGGGAAGTGGGTAGAATGGGTGATGAGAAGAAGATGAAACTTGAAAGTACGGAGGACGTCGGAAGGATGAGTCTGAGAGAAGGAGCAACAATTTCAATTTATTTTGAAACCCAAACGGACAGAACTGTCCAGTGATACGGATAAGGGAGCGAATGATGAGCATTAGATCACTAGCAATGCAACGAAAGAGCTCGGAGCCAAACAAACCTTACAACGGATGGGTTTCAGCAAACGGAGGACGTGCATTGTAGATAACTGATTTGCGACTCTCCTGCTTTGTACGAGTGGAGTTTTAGCCTGGTCTGACTCTGAGGCTAACAGGCATAGCGGTGGCCTGCGGATGCGAAGGCTAGTTTGTGTGTTTCTGAACATTCAAGCGATGCCGACGCGGATCCCGCGAATATTATAATTATTATTATCTGACTCTGAGGCTCTTGACAAGTTGTCATGCTGGTGGTCGGCAGCTGGCATGTCACGGTCCGTGTTTTTGGCAAGCAAAGCTCTACGCCGAGTCTACCCTTGTTTCCTGCACAGATATGTCGCCAGCACACTGCTCGGAGGGAAAACCCTGCAGAGGCTGAGAGGGGAAAGTACCCTCCATACAAGGCAGTACAAGCTCCATGTGTGGTGTACATTGTAGTACATGGCTGCACGTTTCGAACACGAACCGCATATTCATAACACAATCGCTTTTCTCTAATTGCATTGTATGTACTCGAAGTACATGTACATGACCATGTACATGACTGTATAAAATGACACAACCCATTCAAATGAAAAGAAAGTCGCCAATAGTCTTACAGGTACCGGTATTCTTATGTATCGGGTGTGGATGCAACTCAGGAACAGAATGGTATCATTGCTAGTAGGTCTACGGAGGATTAGCAAGACGAAATTCGCGTTCGCGTTTGCTCTCCAAGGAAATTCGAACTCAGTGACGGAATTCGCGTTATGAGAAGGATTAGCGAACAGAATTCGTACATGCATGTACGACGTACATTGTGTACAGACAGTAGACTCTACAGCGTGGTAAATTTATGACTGCCCTGACACGAATCCGCGATTCGTGTTCCGACTACTTTTCCGAACGAAAAATGAGAAAGTTCGCAATCCAGTTCGCGAACTGAAAAATGTTTGCGAACGCGAACGCGAATTTCGTCTTGCTAATCCTCCGTATTGGTGATCGTTATGCGATCGCGTGAATCAAGTACATGATTGTATGCCTGTAAAGTAGCAATACTTTGTCGTGGTTTGCGGCCTGCACTACTTGTC
The DNA here is from genome assembly GCF_964019385.1 of Sycon ciliatum. Classification (NCBI taxonomy): domain Eukaryota; kingdom Metazoa; phylum Porifera; class Calcarea; order Leucosolenida; family Sycettidae; genus Sycon; species Sycon ciliatum. The sequence goes on from NC_088645.1 coordinate 10,911,036, forward strand.
TTGTAGTTCACATCACAGTGCCTGGTGTGGCAATGGACTGGTGTTGCTACGGATGCGGAAACCGTGAACTTTAAAAAAAAAGAAGTTTGTAGATCGGGAAGATGTTAGCGAGTTGGGGCTGTCGTGGATTGAAGTGGCTATTTCCGGTCAGAAAATCCCTACTTCGGGATGTTTAACTAGACACCACCAGGGTAGACATTGCTTATCCATGATGACCACGGTCATCTCGAAAATTAATAGCCCTTGGTAGATACATTTCTGGCATGTTTAGTTTCATGCTTGATACAACATGACTGCACAAGTTCTTTTTGAAAAGTACATGTACATGTACAGGGAAACCTGTCTAAGACGACCACCGCTCAGGGGACCTTCAAAACCTGGTCTCCGTTACCAGGTGGGTCTCCTTATCCAGTGTCATTTGACTGGAAATAACATCCCTTGGTCCTGGCTGCAGTGATCGTCTGGGACAGGTGGCTTTGCATTGTTTCCCAATCTATTTCACTGCTTTTCGACTCAATCTAACTGTCAGTTTGTCGAACGTTATTCACCACGGTCCAAGGCCTACATAATCATTGCATCTCCAAGTCGCTGTGTATACAACCGCAGTTGGCAGCGGTCCGGACACCAGCTAGCTGTCCTCCTGTCTAAATGCGCGATCATTCCAATGACATCGACTACTGCACTTGAAATGTACATCTACGGTACTACTATACTAGCGCACAATCCTCTTCCGGTTTTGTCAGCTGACACAATACCAGTAGTAGTAATACAGTGTCTAAGCTTCCCCGTTGTCCAAGTCAAACGGAGACAAGACAAGAAGCGGCCCCGGCGGGAAGTCCCCTCCATCCGACATAGCAGGTAACAGATTTTTGCCTGTATAGTAGTCCGTACGACAGGAATTTATCATGACATTCCCAAAAATGACAGTGTCTCTGCAAGTCTGCATAGTTACATACTTGTAATGTAAAGTAATTAGTTGGCACATCAGTGCTATCAAGAGTAGATAAACAAGAGTGTGCAACTCCGGATCTCTCCTGCACAATCTGCAGATACCCCCGCCCACGGCGGAATTTTTTGTTGACGTCACCTTTTTTCAGAGAAACGCGGACTTTGCCGCAGAGCAGTGTGAGAGCACGTGCTGGGCACCGACCTTGTAGTGTAAAGCCCGGCCAAGTGCACGAGGGAAACCTCTCCAAAAGGCTCGCAGCGCGTGCGTCGTCGAAAAGATTACGTCAACAAAAAATTCCGCCGTGGGCCAACCCATCCGCGAGTTGCACACTCTTGTTTATCTACTCTTGGTGCTATGTACAAGTGCCAAGTGGCTATACAGCATGCTGGAACACAAATCGCTCTAGTTTCCTTAGTTAGGCTAAAACGGTTCTACAGTACATTGTAGAATGGTCATGTACATGGTACATACTAAAGTGACAATGCAGGGTTCATCAAGCACACCTGTGAGGGACCTGTAGCGAACATGTATTATTTTCGAGCTGGGAGTGTGAACATAGTAAAAAAAAAAAAAAAAAAAAAAAAAAAAATGTACAGCTAACTAATGTTAGGTGCCAGACTGTCAAACCTAGGATAGGGAGTCAAAAGCATGCACACAATCTGCGGGCAGCATTGTCTCCTGCTCGTCCTTGCCAAGATACTATTTCTAAGCTAGGTCCGTTTCCGATAACATCCTACGCATACATAATTACACCCTGGTCAGACGCGACAGGCCAACTCATGGCGGAGGCTTAGCAGCATATGTAAGAGATCATCTCCGAGCCCGAATTGTGAAGGCTGACACCCAGGTGGAAATGCTTATGTTAGAAGTCAGCGAGCAGCGTTCCAAGGTTCTCCTTGGTGGTGTGTACCGTCCTCCGTGCACTCCTGTGCAATTCTGGCAGGACTTGACGAATGAACTAGACAATGTCGTCTCCACACTGCCCACGTCAGCTCTGGTCCTTGTTGGAGACTTCAATGTCGATGTAAGCTCCTGCGAAAGTCCCCAGCTAAACAGCTTGCTACACCTGACATCAAGAACCAAGTGGGCAGTCCTACCAGAGTTGGACCCCAGGGCAGTCAAACAATACTGCATCTCGCTCTGGTCGGAGACGATCCTGTTAACTCTTGTGTCGTGGTACCTTGTATAATCAGTGACCATATCGCTGTGGCACTTGATTTGCGATTCATAACGTCCTTTACATCGACCGTGGGACGTGACCGGAACATGGCAAGAATCGATAGACATGATTGTAGGTCAATTTGCACATGATCTTCGAAATAGCGATCTAGAGAACTTCTGCTTTGCGCAGACGGAAGATGAAATGTGGGATATGTGGCTGGAGAAACTTGTCGCTGTCTTGAACACTCATGCTCCTGTACGGCTACGGCGCCCTAAAGCTCCTTCCCGGAAATCCTTCCCCTGAAAGACGCCAGCCCTGCATGACCTAGTCCAGAGACGTAACGCGACCCATCGACGGTGGAAAGCATCACCTACAGACCCGGCTCTACGTAATGTCTTCACTTCTGCCCAAGACGAAGCCAAGCGTATGTCACGACATCCCCGAGCCACCTACTTTAGAGACCTTCTTGCTCCTAGTCAGGCCAACGCACGAAATATCTGGCCAACCATTAACTATCTCAGCGGTCGTAACAAGTCCTCAGTTCCACCAGCCGTCAGTAGTTCAAAGCTCAGTGACCATTTCAGGGGTATCGTGGCAGATCCAGCTAGACCACTACGTCTTTCAGCCCCATTGGGTCCCACGAAGAGGGAACACCTCGAAGAATTTGATCCAGCAAGTGTGCAATAGATCGCTAAGCTGCTCTCCGAAATTGACGTGCGCAAAGCTGCAGGCAGCGACCGGGTTCCAGCTGCAATCCTCAAACACTTTTCTCCTGTCCTTGCACCGTCCCTCACCATATTGATCAATGCATCTCTAGCTTCTGGTGTTGTTCCTGCATCCCTGACGATAGCGGATTTTCGTTCCCACTTCAAGTCAGGCGACAAAGCTGTAACTAAGAACTATAGACCAATATCGTTATTACCAATAGTCTCCAAAGTCCTAGAAAGGGTAGTCCATACGAGACTCTATAAGTTCCTCTCTTGAATTTCCTTGTTCCCCGTTAACCAGTTCGCATATCGCCCACTTCACTTTGCAGAAGATACCCTATCATTGCCTGTAAACAGATATTTGGAGGCAGCGGATCAGCAGCGCCATACAGGTCTTGTATTTGTCGACATGAGTAAGGCCTTCGATAAGGTCAAACACCAAAATATTGGTTACAGATCGATTTCCGGCTGGCATCACCTCAACGGCGGTCAATTCGCTCATGAGCTACCTAACGGACCGCCGTCAGCGAGTCGTCCGGAGCAATGGACAGTCGTCAGCCCTCTCTCCCTGCGAGTGTGGTGTTCCTCAGGGAAGTGTGATGGGTCCTCTTTTTGTTCTCCATCTACACAATGGAAAGAGAACAGATCACAGCTCCAGCCCACTGACAACTATTTGCTGATGATATCCTGCTAGACGCCATCCGTCAATCTGTTTAATTCTTGAATTTAACCCTTTACCGGCAAGTGCATTTTGTATATGAAATCCATAACATTGAGAAGGATGCCAATAACTCACAACGAGGGCACATTTTGTATGTGCAAGTTATGTTTTCTTGGAAGTCTGGTACTTCTTCTTGACGATGGAAAAAATTATTTTCACATACCACACACATACGCTACTAAATTGGCACCTATACGTCTAAACACGGAAATTGTACACAATGCAAATCGTCAGATTCCGACATTGACATGAAACTCCAAAACAAGTCGACTTCAGAGTGGAAACGAACGCCATAGCCATCACAGACTTCAGTGGCCGTGCCTCGCTCGCAATTGAGAGCAGCATCGCCCCAAAATCGCTGTCCGATGGCTCCGTAAGGTCGTGCGCAAGTCGCGCAGCGCTGCCGTCACTCAGGTACGTAGAAAGTCGATGGCCTAAAATTCCGTCTCTGGAAGACTGTCGACACGGGGATCACTCTCCATGGCTTCCACACCATAAGCACCATCAGATTCTTCCAGGTACATTACGACGACATCGTCTTCAGCGGCTGGAGCTCCCGATATTTGCGTGAGAATTTACTTGGCGTGCGCTCCGCTCCGCAATTTGAAATTCGCTTGCATCGGCGGCTGGAACGAAGTATTTATCTATCTGTCGTGGGTCCCAGAGCGAAGGTCTGCTAGGTCCTCGTCGGAGAAGTCATCTGAGGACGAAAAGAACTCACTGCGCAAGAGGAAATGCACCTGACGACGTTTTGACGGAGGCAGACGGCATTGTCGGCGCGCGTGTATTTCCGTAAATTTTCGATCGCGCAGTTCTCAATGAAATCAAATGGGACACGCGTAGATCTCTTCAGCTACGGATAGGATCATACCTAGGCTGTGTGAGGGCCACGGGAAATCCCCGTGGGCTGATGCTTCCTGTCATACCAGGCATGGTTTTAGTATGCATGTCGAATGCGTCGTTTACGACGCATTCAAGTATGGGGCTGCCGGTAAAGGGTTAACCCTCTCCCGTTCGGTCCCCAAACTAGACAATTGTCTGGAAGAAAGAAGCTTGATACGAAATCCCTACAAAACCCACGGTCTGGCCCTACATGCGTCCCGCAGGCAGACCTTGCTACTTAAAGGGGAAGTATACCCTAAAATCAAATTTTCACCAGTTGTAGTCTTCGGGGTGCTGAGTCGAATGGTCTTGGTCCGAGGAAGCTGAGACGCTCCCTTCCTACTTGAATCCCAATCGAACTCGCGCACTTCCACCGAAACTGGGTGACTGCGCCCTACTAGATGGGGATTTGTATGCAAAATATCACTAAAAGCGCCATTTCGTTCTTATAAAAGCACGGATGACCACAATTGGCCCATATGTTGTAGTCTTTTGGACGCTGAGTCGACTGGTTTTGGTCCGAAAAGGCTGCGATGCAGCGTTCCTCCTTTATTCCCACTCGAACATGGTTGAACAAGCGGTCACGTGCTCCTGCGTACACCAGTCAGCTGGTCACCGTGCCTGCAGGGTACAACTTACTAGCCTGTTTGACCTTTTTTGGGTGCAGTCCTGTCACTCGAGTTGAACTCGAGTTGAACCTTGGTGTGAAAGTTGTCGCCTGCTGGCGCGGTGACCAGGTGATTTGGGCACCCAGCACCACGTGACCGCTTCTTCAACCATGTTCGATTGGGAATAAAGGAGGAACGCTGCATCGCAGCCTTTTCGGACCAAAACCAGTCGACTCAGCGTCCAAAAGACTACAACATATGGGCCAATCGCGGTCATCCGTGCTTTTATAAGAACGAAATGGCGCTTTTAGTGACATTTTGCATACAAATCCCCATCTAGTAGGGCGCAGTCACCCAGTTTCGGTGGAAGTGCGCGAGTTCGATTGGGATTCAAGTAGGAAGGGAGCGTCTCAGCTTCCTCGGACCAAGACCATTCGACTCAGCACCCAGAAGACTACAACTGGTGAAAATTTGATTTTAGGGTATACTTCCCCTTTAACATAGAATGCAATGGAAATCCCCTATCTCAGACCACAAGTGCTCGATATCTAGGTCTGTATCTCGACTCTCAGCTTCGGTGGAAGACTCAAGTTCCGACTATCACAAGGAAGACGTCCCAGAAACTGACGGCACTGCGAGCCATTTGCTCCTGTTTAACTGAGCAACAAGCCCTGTTATTTTACAGATCGCTAATACTACCTGACATGTTATATGGATCCAATGCCTTCTTCTCGGTTCTCTCTGCGCACCAACGGCATCAGCTTTCTGTCCTCGACAAGCGATGTATCCACTGCATTGCCAACCAGCCATTCCCCTCCCACACAGATCCCATCTACACACGTGTTTGCCTCATCCCCATTATCCAAAACGCCCATTGTAAACTCCGCCTCCTCATGCTTCGTATCCACACCGCCAGAATTAACAATCGCCTGTCCAAGCGCCAATGTCGACAGCCTGAAGGTGTCCCGCGAATCAATGATCCCAATGCGTACGTTGTCCCTGCCACCAGGCGAGTCTCTGGTGACGCTCGTTTCTGTTGTTAGATTATGGAACGCCCTGCCCCAAGAGTTCAAGTCCCTCACCTGTCATAGATCATTCAAGAGACTTTTTCATCCAAGATGTGCTAGAGCTGTTAGCCAGTTAATTGAAGAACGTCAGTGCCGTCGGTCAGTGTCGTGCAATGTTATCGCATGAGCTGATTGTTTAGTACCTGGTGGTGTTAGTGGACATTATAGTGAAACCTGTAGTTCCTTGGTCCGCTTTACCTTTTACCGGTATAAATAATCCTTGGCTCTCCATCCGAGTTCAGACTTTTGAAGGTGTATTTTTATGGTTAGCCAGCATCTAGGCTTGTTCTTGGAGTCGTCCTGCGAATTGACTCAACCGTGTTTTTGGTTTTGTTTGCCTTCTGTTCTTTTTCCTTTGTACTTTTCTTCTTTCTTTTCTGCTTCTGTTTTCCTTTCTTCTTTTTGAGTACCGGTATTTGCTGTCTGTGTTTCTCTTTCGTGGAGGTTTGCTGTATTCTTGGCTTTTGGCTGTTACTTTGTCGCCATCATAATATTGGGCATCGTTGCCTAGGCCTTTGCGGATAATGCCGGCAGAAAAATTGGCAGAATTCGGTACTTTTTCTGGTAAGTTTCATGCATGTTTGGTATGTGGATAAATAAATGGAGCAGAATTCGAGGAACTGCCCGCCATAAGGTTTGTATGATTCTGCCAATTTCACTGCTTTTCGAGCATTATCCGCCAATGCCTATCGTTGCCCGTTTGGTCTGCGATACAAAAGATAATCTCAACAACAACAGCAACAACAACAACAACTACTACATATTCGTACATGTACAGGGAGGTACATGTTCGTCCTAGTCTCAGTACCATTGTATTTCTTTATTATTTTCGAGCTGGGAATGTGAACATAGTCAAAAAGATGTACATGTATGTTTGTCGTGCAAGACGCAAACTCTGTCAAACTGCATCGTACGGTTGCCACTTACACGTTTCACATCCGGTCGAACAGTCTCAACAACGTACATGTAGATCCACGTGTACGTGAGTGGCGCATGGCCTCTTCGCAACAACAACGTCAACACCCACCACTGAAAATATTCAACAACATAAATGAAAGATCGTCGCAGTGGTAGCAGTAAATACATGTTGTAGAGTGTACATGTTGTACAATGAACATTCTAACTACGTTAGGTCTGCTTGGAGTTTTCCAATGTATTGTACTTGAATAAAATTCTATTTTACCTTTCATGGCATCTCTATTTCTTCACATCTACATGTACATGTCCATGACTTTATCTTGCCCGTAAAAGAGGCCGTTGCCCCCGAAAAAAACCTGTTCGATCTGCTAGGGTGGAGATTGTACTGAAGAATGTGGTGTCCGCTACCGGATACCTCAACCAAGCCATGTACAGTACACATGTAACGTAGCGTGGCTGGGTTGAGGTGTAGACTGACAGTATATGTGACGGCTAGAACATACTGGACGTGATCACAGATCAGTGCAAGGAGAAACACGGGAACTCGTAGCCCTTTGCGAATAATGCTCGAAAACTTGGCAGAACCATGCAAACCTTATGGCAGGCACTTTCCAGAAGTCTGCTCCGGACAGCAAACTGTTTCGTTCGTGTTAAATCGTCTCGTCAGCGGAGTTCAGAGTCACCGTGAGCTTTGCACGAAGGCAGATAACTGTAACTCTGAGGTTATCCAGAACTTGAAGAGTGGTCAACCAAACCGAGAAGAGACACAGAGACATGAGCTTCGAGCAACTGCTTGCCACTGAAACAGTGGCACCATGGTTAAATCCTTCCTTGGAGCTCCATAAAGTCCACAACAACACTCGAACAGACTACTGAAAGTACAATGTAGATATTGTAGTAGGTACATGTACATGGCTAATACAGTAACAGTGAACTCTTACAATCATGTACATGGCTAATACAGTAACAGTGAACTCTTACAATCATGTACATGGCTAATACAGTAACAGTGAACTCTTACAATCATGTACATGGCTAATACAGTAACAGTGAACTCTTACAATCATGTACATGGCTAATACAGTAACAGTGAACTCTTACAATCATGTACATGGCTAATACAGTAACAGTGAACTCTTACAATCATGTACATGGCTAATACAGTAACAGTGAACTCTTACAATCATGTACATGGCTAATACAGTAACAGTGAACTCTTACAATCATGTACATGGCTAATACAGTAACAGTGAACTCTTACAATCATGTACATGGCTAATACAGTAACAGTGAACTCTTACAATCATGTACATGGCTAATACAGTAACAGTGAACTCTTACAATCATGTACATGGCTAATACAGTAACAGTGAACTCTTACAATCATGTACATGGCTAATACAGTAACAGTGAACTCTTACAATCATGTACATGGCTAATACAGTAACAGTGAACTCTTACAATCATGTACATGGCTAATACAGTAACAGTGAACTCTTACAATCATGTACATGGCTAATACAGTAACAGTGAACTCTTACAATCATGTACATGGCTAATACAGTAACAGTGAACTCTTACAATCATGTACATGGCTAATACAGTAACTGTGAACTCTTACAATCATGTACATCGCTCCCTCGCCTTGGTTGGAACTTTTTACATTTACATTGTAGATGCACGTGTCGACTCATACTACATGTAGTACCTAATCCTTCCGAACTACATGTCCTGTACATGTACGGGTACTCCCCGGTACATGTATTTCGGAAGGATTAGAGTCAACACTGCAAACCCCATACCATCCGACATTACCAAAGCAAGTGATATAATGTGTCAGGGCTGCACAGTTTCATATCTCAATTCAGTTTTCGGCCCGGAGTCATCCTCAGGAACTAGATTATTAATTTTTGTGATTCTGAGTATCATGCCATGAGGAGATCGTCGTGCTCCGATACGCACCACAGTGTTCATAGACCTGTCCAAGTGGGAACAGTTTTGGGCTCAGCATATCGATCACTATCGCGGTGTTTGTTTGTGTGTGCATGTGATTTACAGCTACATTTTTTTGGCAACCTGACTACTGGACTGGTACATACAAGATGTTAGCAATGGTTTTAAATTATAATTGAGAGCACGACTGAAGTTCTAGCAACAGTTTACTTGTACAGTAAAACCTGTCAAGGCGACCACTCGGATAAGTCAAGGGATGCTATTTCCATCCGTCAAATGCATGACACTGGATAAGGAGACCACCTGGTTACAGAGACCACCTGGTTACAGAGACCACACTTTGAAGGTCCCATGAGCGGTCGTCTTAGACAGGTTTCACTGTGCATGTACAGTGTGTGTACATTGCACCGAGCTACATGTACATGTACATGTAGTTGCCACTGGGGTAGTTCATAGTAGTTGATACAATGTTCCTCGAAATTTCCATGGAGAGAACTTTCCGCGCCATCACCATACTATTCACCGTGAAGGGAACGCAGCACACACTTGATGACAGTTTCCCGGAAAAGAACAGGAGATCCGATCGGATCTGCACACACGCTCCAGGATACCATCACTACGTCATTCATCACGTTGGAAGGCCTGATGCAAGAACATACATGTACTTAGATTAGCTAGTGCATGCACGTACTGTACATGTAAGTGTCATGATGACGTAATGGCTGACTGGCTAGAAATATTTCACTACCGGATACATGTAGACTACATGTACATATATATCAGGTACACGCAGTATGTACCGTACTACATGTATACGGTTGTGCCAAAGTCCATAGTCATCCTGATCTGCTGACGATTATGAACACCCGGAAATGGCTCCAGGAAAAGATGCAGGGTGGTGCAGCACCAATAAACCGTGTGGGTTGCACGCGTGACTCGGGCATGAGGCCACTGCAGTCAGAGTGCGACGACCCACTGCATGGAGTCCCTGACACATCTACCATAATCAGTTACACAATCACGTGGCATTGCGACTTTTAAAGGGGAAGTATACCCTAAAATCAAATTTTCACCAGTTGTAGTCTTCGGGGTGCTGAGTCGAATGGTCTTGGTCCGAGGAAGCTGCGACGCTCCCTTCCTACTTGAATCCCAATCGAACTCGCGCACTTCCACCGAAACTGGGTGACTGCGCCCTACTAGATGGGGATTTGTATGCAAAATCTCACTAAAAGCGCCATTTCGTTCTTATAAAAGCACGGATGACCGCGATTGGCCCATATGTTGTAGTCTTTTGGACGCTGAGTCGACTGGTTTTGGTCCGAAAAGGCTGCGATGCAGCGTTCCTCCTTTATTCCCAATCGAACATGGTTGAACAAGCGGTCACGTGGTCCTGGTTGCCCAAATCACCTGGTCACCACGCCAGCAGGCGACAACTTTCACACCAAGGTTCAACTCGAGTGACAGGACTGCACCCAAAAAAGGTCAAACAGGCTAGTAAGTTGTACCCTGCAGGCACGGTGACCAGGTGACTGGTGTACGCAGGAGCACGTGACCGCTTGTTCAACCATGTTCGATTGGGAATAAAGGAGGAACGCTGCATCGCAGCCTTTTCGGACCAAAACCAGTCGACTCAGCGTCCAAAAGACTACAACATATGGGCCAATGGCGGTCATCCGTGCTTTTATAAGAACGAAATGGCGCTTTTAGTGACATTTTGCATACAAATCCCCATCTCGTAGGGCGCAGTCACCCAGTTTCGGTGGAAGTGCGCGAGTTCGATTGGGATTCAAGTAGGAAGGGAGCGTCTCAGCTTCCTCGGACCAAGACCATTCGACTCAGCACCCCGAAGACTACAACTGGTGAAAATTTGATTTTAGGGTATACTTCCCCTTTAAGTGCCTTGCTACGATTACCTTAGGCATGTACATGTAGAAATGTAGCTTAGAATAGTGCAGCATCCACTCAGCTGAGGTCTAATCTATGTCATGTACTTACCGATCCAAGTTCAGTCATGCAACAGTTACTGTTGTGACTTGTGTATGTGTGTGTGAGAGAGTGTGTGTGTGTGTGTGTGTGCGTTGCAGTTGGTGAGGGTAGTTGGTAGTTTTTGAGCTCTCGAATTTTGGAAGTTTTCTCAAGAATTCCTCACTCTGGGGCGGCTCTGGCCTCGTCCAGGGTCGTCCCAGGTTAGTTCAGGACCTGTTGAAGTAGATAGGGTCGCGGACTAAGATTTTTGAGGACCAGGGCTTCGCATGATGTTGCCACCTCAAGTTTCTCCGCGCGCCCTTCGTTCGGTGAGGAGTTGCAACCCCCGAACGTCCGCGACTGCACGAGATGAGCAGGTTCGAAACAGTACAGGACGTGGACGTTATTTGTCAGTGGGCACCTGGAATGTCCGGTCACTTGTGGAAAGCTCAGGCCCAATTGAAACTGCAGCTGTAACAGGAAAAGTCGTGGAGGATAAGAAAATCGAACGGGTCGTCGCGGAACTCTCGCGTCTGGCTGTGGATATTGCAGGACTTCAGGAGACACATTGGTTTGGTGAACAATCGTATCGTGTTGGTGGCTCTACTATTCTTACATCGGGTCGTCCTGTTCCTTCGGAGGACTCCAGTCGTCGACGAGGAGAAGGTGTTGCTGTCGTTTTGAATTTGAATTCAACGAACGCTTGGAAAGCAGGAGGCTGTGTCTGGAGAGCGTACAGCTCTCGCCTTGTCACCGTACGATTGAAGTTCAAAGTCCAGCGTGCTGTACGCTGGTACACTGTTATTGTGGCGTACGCTCCGACTTTCGCCAGCACTCGATCGGAGAAGGAGCACTTTTACGACTCCGTGCAGCGAGCGATTGACGACGTCCCTCGTGGTGACAGATACGTTCTACTCGGAGACTTCAACGCGCGAGTTGGCACTCGTGGCAGCCATGCTGAGCAGTCTAGGGATGAGTGGTGCACTGTGCGTGGCCCTCATGGCTTTGGGGAGATGAACTCCTCTGGAAAGGAACTATTAGATTTCCTGGCAATGAACAATGCTACAATCTGTAACACCTGGCACAACAAGAGACAAAATCTCAAACCAACCTGGCAACATCCTAAGTCACAGAAATGGCATTGCATTGACTACATCATCACTGGCCAGTGTGATAGGATGCTGTGCATGGATTCTCAGATCATCCCAAGTGCAGAGTGTGGCAGTGACCATCAACTGCTTTGTGCACGCTTCCTTCTTGGCACGTATCACCACTCTGTCAACCCGCAAGCTGTGCGTGTGCAACGTAGCAAGGGTCACTTCGACACGTCCAAGTTATTTCTTTCTGCCGATGCAAACAACAACCCTGATGATGGCGCCACCCCGTTGTCTGCTTATCAAGACGCGGTGTCCACTCTCGTATCAACACATTGGCGCCCGCATGATCCAATAGATGAAAAGTGGAACGTCCTCCGCGATGCTGTTGTCACTGCCGGAACGGACACTCTTGGTCAACGCAAGCGTAAACAACCTGATTGGTATGTGGACAGTGGCCCGGCTATTGAACCTCTGTTACAGGAACGGAATCGGCTGCACGCGCTCTGGCTTCAACATCAACGTCCTAGGGATCACACTGCTTTCAAACAGGCTCGCAGTCAAGCGCGTGCCGGAGTGCGGAAGGCTAAACGTGACTGGATATCATCCAAGGCAGAGCTCGCCAATGCACAAAGATTCTCAGGACGAACTGTGTGGAAATGTGTTCGTGCACTACAAACAGTCGAACAAGGCCCGACCCGCATCACAACTGCTGCGATCAACGACGAGAATGGAAATCCATGTGCATCTGCCGAAGACCAGGGCAAACGTTGGGGCCGTCATTTCTCTGGTGTTCTGAATGTGCAAAGTACGTTCAATTCCAGTATTCTTGACTGTGTTCCACAAATGCCGTGTCTGGATAGTTTGGTTGCGCCGCCTGATCTGTTGGAGTTACAGCAGGCAATCACGCAATGTCGAAGTGGCAAAGCTGCAGGTCAGTCAGGAATCCTGCCGGAGATGCTCAAAGCCTGTCCAGATCTGTTTACTGACCACCTACTGGAGCTTCTCCATTCAGTCTGGGACAGTGGCAGTGTTCCTGGCGACTGGGTCAACGCGCAGCTGGTGCCTATCCCCAAGAAAGGTAACCTTGCAGAATGTGACAACTGGCGAGGCATAGCTCTCCTCGACGTTATTGGTAAAGTGGTTGCTCGCGTCATCCAGAGCCGACTTGCTGATAAACTAGACGATGTGCTACCAGACTCTCAGTGCGGCTTCCGCACAGGACGCGGGTGTGCTGACATGATCTTTGCGGCAAGGCAACTAATCGAAAAGAGCTACGAGCATGAGCAGAAGTGTTTCTTCATCTTCATTGACCTGAAGAAAGCCTATGACTCAGTTCCGCGAGAGTGTCTGTGGTTAGTACTGCGAAAAGCTGGCGTCCCCGAGAAGCTGATCGCTGTTATCCGTGCATTCCATGACGGCATGACCGCAACTCTCCGTCTGTCGAATGTTGAAGCTGACCCCATCCCTGTGACGAACGGCTTGCGGCAGGGATGTTGCATGGCCCCTGTCCTATTCAACATCTTCATGTGGGCAGTGATGCATTGTTGGCGCCAGCACGTGCAGCCTATCCCTGGTGTAGGCGCAAAGGTCTTCTTCGAGCCAGATGGGAAGCTACTCCACCACCGTAGCCGCCGTGATAGATCCCTGGAGCTGACAGAGTGTCAGTTTGCTGATGATTCCGCTCTTGTGGCCGCGACACGCCAGGCCGCAGTTTCAGCCTTGGAGGTATTTGTGGATGTATGCAGCGATTTTGGCCTCACCGTCAGTGCCACCAAAACCAAGTTCATGGTCTCTGGCCCCAATATCTCTAACGACGATCTAGAGCCGCTCGCGATTCGAACTATGGAGATTGCCCATGTGTCGTCTTTTCGTTACCTTGGATCCAACATACACAGCAACGGACGATGTCATGATGATGTCACATCCCGGATTGCACAAGCTGCCATAGCGTTTGGCGCTCTGAAGAAATCGATATTCCACGATGTAACACTGACAATATCCATCAAACGGTCAGTGTACAATGCTTGTGTGCTGTCGACTCTGCTCTATGGGTCCGAATGCTGGGTACCGCTACAGGCTGATGTTCATGCGTTGTCTGTCTTTCATCTCCGTTGTGTCCGCACCATTCTGGGCATCAGTCGTCAAGATGTATGGAATGACAGGATAACTAATGTTGAAGTTCTGGAGCGCTGGGGAGATACCTTGGACATGGAGTGTCGTCTCAGCAGACGTCGCCTTGAGTGGCTTGGTCATGTGGCAAGGATGGAGGATGAACGCATCCCGAAGGCTCTACTGTTCGGTTCGTTTCCAAACAAGAGACCTGCCCATGGTCCGCGGAAAAGGTGGCGAGACTGTGTTCGGAGTGACGTCAAACCACTTGACGACTGGTATGAAGTGGCCACCTCTTCTCGCTCCAAATGGCGCCAGGCTTACCGTTGTCTGCCAGACAAGCAGAACAGACCTCGACCATCACCGGTTGTGTGCCAAACTTGTCACCGCTCCTTCAGTCGTGTAAGTGACAGGAAGCGACACAAGTGTACAGCTACGCGTGCCCTACCCGTAAGCCAACAGCCAGGAAGCTGTCACTGCGATCAGTGCGACAGATGGTTCCGGAGCAAGGGTGGATTTGCCCGACACAAGTGCTCGCCAGCAACATCACCAGCAGAGGCATCTTCTGACACACTTGAGTCACCGGTTACAAACAATATGTCCTGCGAACGCTGCAGCTTCCACTGCGCCCGCTGCAACCGCTGTGTGCTATCGCGCCAAGGCATGAAACGTCACAAGTGCAGCCGTGGCTCGGCCAGAGCAACCAACACAGACCGTAGCTCCTTCTGCATCGTTTGCAATTGCGGTCGGCGTTTCAGTAGACCACAGGACCTATCCCGTCATCGCCCCTACTGTTCCGAACCTGCTCAACCCCCCATGGGGTCCGCATAGCCAGAATATGGCAGCGCGTCCAAGGTCCAAGGTGTGTGCGTGTGTGTGTGTATGGTGTTTGTTGTTGTTATTGTCATCGTCGTAATTGTTTCAAGTCTTTATTCTCACTATGACCTGTTGTTGTTGTTGTTGTTGTTGTTGTTGTTGTTTGAATTCTTTATTCTTATGATGGCACCATCGCCAATATTTTGCTGTTGTTGCTGCTTAAGGAAATTAGAGGCCACATTGAAATTGCAAGTATTAGTTGTTGCTGCTGCTGTATTAAACGTCTTGCTAAACCTCCATATTGTTTTCTTCATGTACACTTGCTGCATTACAGCATGGAAAAGAGCACCCACCACACAAATACATTGCACAAAACACGAAAGACTCAGTTTGGACATAACGGAGGATTAGCAAGACGAATTTCATGTTTGAGTTCGCATTCCTCCGAACTCAGTGACAATATTCGAGAGGATTAGCAAAGACCTCGGCCTTGTACAGCTGTACGACGCTGGTTTACCGATACATGTACATGTACAAACATGTACATGACTGTACTGTTGATGACACGAATCGTGTTGAACTGTTCCGGCTGATTTTCAGAACGAAAAGCGAAAGATCATAACCGTGAAAAATCCACGGACCGATAGTGCACACTAAGTCACTAACTCGAATGTGAAATTCATGATCCTGTTTCCGAGACAGTGTTGCTCGGATCCGTACCCAATTCACCCGGATTCGTCCAACACTTACAGAATGATTTTTATCACAAAATCGAGTGGACCATGCATGAAATTCTTGCCCTTATGAATCCGGCCATGGATGCAACAGAAGTATCAACGCCTCCATGTCAAAACAAAAAATAAACAGTGCAGGCAGAGGGCCAGGTCAAGGACCACCACCCTCCGGCTTCCATTGAACACCCCCCCCCCCCGTACACAGGTGTCAGACACAGCTCCTGAACGGTGATGGAGGACCAGGGAGGACAGATCAGATCCGCCTACCCTTGAGGCCACAACCTACAGGCCAAAACATCCCATTTGCCTCATCCATGTCTGTAAGGCCAACATCCGATTTGCCGCATCAATGTCTGTTTGCAACTCTGCCATAATCAAAGCCAATTTATACAGCCCAATGCTGAATGCCCAATGCATGCTCAATGCCCAATGCTCAAGAATCAATTTTCATGACGAGAAACAGCTTTCCATACAGAACAGAAGACTAACAATACTCTGTAGAAAG
The DNA here is from genome assembly GCF_964019385.1 of Sycon ciliatum. Lineage (NCBI taxonomy): Eukaryota > Metazoa > Porifera > Calcarea > Leucosolenida > Sycettidae > Sycon > Sycon ciliatum. Next base: position 10,927,229 of record NC_088645.1, read on the forward strand.
TGAGTACTACAGTACTAGTAGCTGAAGTAACAACAGCTTCGACCATAAATACAATGCAACAGTGTTCATAGCACAGTCATTGTCCGTAGCAAAATGCAAAGTGCACAAAAGCCTGAAAAGCATAAGAAGTGACGTGAAGTTAAAAATGACAAGTCAGTTGATCAAATAGTCGGCGTTAGAATCAGAGAATCAAAGAGCTGGTTTTTTTTTACGATAGTCAGCTTAAAAGACTTGATGAGGGCACAGTCAAGAACGTTAGTATCTACTGCTCACCAATTCGTGGACTCGCATAATTCAACTACCTACATACACTCAGCGACCCAACGCCAAAAAAAGCCAAACAGAAATCAAGATCAAGAAGAGTACATCTATGTTAGCGACAATCCCCACATACAGCAGGTTAGCAAATGAAAGAGAGAGAGAAAGAGAGAGAGAGAGAGAGAGAGAGAGAGAGAGAGAGAGAGAGAGAGAGAGAGAGAGAGAGAGAGAGAGAGAAAGAGAGAGAGAGATATATATAGAGAGAGAGAAAGAGAGATAGAGAGAGAGAGAGAGAGAGAGAGAGAGAGAGAGAGAGAGAGAGAGAGAGAGAGAGAGAGAGGGAGAGAAAGAGAGAGAGAGACAGAGAGAGAGAGACAGGGAAAAGACGCAGTGAAGCAAATCATCCACTGCTATACAAGTGCACCTGGATACGACGAGAGTGAACTGTTTCAATTTCTGAATATACGATGACGGCCAAAAATAGCCAGCATGACCTGCATATACGGCAGTCTTAGCAAATATCTCTTTAGTATATAAACAACGTCATAGTTCAAATCAATATTATTCGTCAAGAAATCAGCACATGTACGCATACGTATTCCAATACAATCAACACTTCAACACTAGTCCTGCTGTTCACTGTGGAGTGGTCATGCAGTGTAGATGTAGATCAAATGATGTCATTGTGCAAAGTGATGACCTAATTGTTCAAATCAACACTTCAACACTAGTCCTGCTGTTCACTGTCGAGTGGTCATGCAGTGTACATGTACATCAAATGACGTCATTGTGCAAAGTGATGACCTAATTGTTCAAATCAACACTTCAGCACCAGTCTTGCTGTACACTGGGGGTAGCAGCTCAAGTAGATCAGGCCGTGTTGATGCAGCTCAACTAGACCAGGTTGTGTTGATGCTAATAGGGCCTTGTACTGCAGCCACACTACACAATAGTACTGGTATGGGTCCTGTCTTGTCTTGGAGACATTGATATGATAGTCTGGTGGAAGTCACACTGCATCACGCCCGCAGTGCTGGACCGACACACTCCCTTTCTTGCACGTGTAATTGCCGAAGTGTATGAAGAATTGTGTGTGTGTGTGTGTGTGTGTGTGTGTGTGTGTGTGTGTGTGTGTGTGCGCGCGCACGCGAGTGTGTGTAGTGGTGGAAAATTGAGGTGGCAGATGTAACAACACGAAAGGGTGAAGGAAATGTGACACTTGAGTGGACCTGACGCGAGTCACTTCCACCGGACAGCCAGTGCTCAGCAGATGGGCACATTCTGATGATGTCAGTGCCTAGAAGCCACGATCCACTGATGATGTCAATGCCTAGAAGCCATGACTCACCGATGATGTCAACGCCTAGAAGCCATGACTCACCGATGATGTCAACGCCTAGAAGCCATGACTCACTGATGATGTCGACACAGTGGTGTAGATTCCAGTACACTGGTTCGTGGTATGCACTGGAGTACGCCATGCAGTGAGATGACACAGCCGTGCAGTGAGATGACATGGCCAGCGGATGCGCTCGACCCGACATGGACACCCTTACGGGTGAGCACATTCCCGTGCAGTGTTCCTGCTTGCCTTGCTTCCAGTTAGACAAGATGAGCAATAGAACAGTAACCGGTAGTACTGTGATGGACTGATCACTGCAGTGTACATGCGTACAGTACCGCCACGGCAACCAGGCATGGACGATCAGAGATGCCTGCGAAGCGGCACTCGGTCTTCAGTAGCGACGGACATCTTCGAAGATAACATCATCAGCAGGGCAAGAGTTCACGATGCGGAGAACTCCCCTCTTCCTTGAGCGATGGCGGGACGACGTTCATAGTGCCCGACACACCCGCCCCCGCCCCGGGCGATAGCTGGATGACTCGGCAGGGACCGGCGCTGCGGATGTGACACGGTCGACATTGGTAGTCGAGCAGTGTCAGACGTCAACGTTCCACTACCTTTGACCGTTGAAGAAGTTGTGCCCAGTGTTGCTCTCCTTGAAGACGACGCGCAGTCCGTTGTGCGTCACGTACGTTATCTGCACGGGGCTGGCCTCGTCGGCTGGCGGTACCCAACCTGGTGGTACCCAGCCTGTCCGGTTCATACCTCCTTTCTTGTTATCTACGGGTGCAGCGATGAGAGTGGCCAGCGTTCCACTGACAGGAGGTCTCGGGTCGGCAGCATCGATTTCCTCAAGGATATGTCCACTGCTGTCCAGGATCTGATGGCGGTGATTCGAGGTACCGACACGGTGGTCAGAGTGCGAGTTTGTTGTTGATTTCAGGGCTGATCGGGGAGAGAGCTTCGAAGCGGAGCTTGCCACTGCGGATGTCTTCGGAGGTCGTGTCGATGTTGAAGCAGCATCCGCCGACTGACCGGGAAGTCTGTTTTGCTGACTGGCATAGGCAGCAGTGAGAGCAGAAACTGATTTAGGAGAGGACGTAGCCTTGCTGGTCAGTTTCGATGCCGGCGAGTTGGACTGCGGCTTGGCCGTCGGGGTGACGGACTTTTTACTCGCCGTCGATGCGTCTTTCTTTTCCGGCGTCAGCGTCTTAGACGGCACGGAGGAGGAGGCTGCCCTAGCTGATGTGGACTGGTCCACAGTTGACGATGCCGATGACGCGGGCTGCGGAGATCCTCGTTCAGACATGGTCAGGTCTAGAAATGGAGAGGCAGGATCCGCCATGTCAAACGGCGGGTTGGAGACAGTGTGGCCAAACGTGGGACTGAGCGCCAGGACGGGATTGTCCTGCAGATCTGCAACGTCGCCAACCACTCGGTTGTCAAAGAAGTCCTCGGGCTCCATGGAGATATCCGCCGACGGCTCGTATCCCGTCTGCTTGAGCTTCAATGGCTCGAGCAAGTCAGCATCGTGCGACGGCGGCGGTAGACTGCCAGTGTTGGAGGCACGAGAAGATCGAGAAGACGCATAGCTGTTCGCCTTCGATTCCGGCTGCACTGCAACGTCATTCTTTGCGGACTCGTCAGGCTCGTACGAACTATCCGAGAAGGAGTCCGACGAGGAACTCGTTGACGATGAGTTGCTGTCGGAATCGACGCCAGCTGCCAGGTGCACGCGTCCGTCCGCCGTTATAGAACTTAGAGCGGCTGACGAGGACTGTGCGGAGGTGGAGAACGTGAGCGGCCGGGACAGAGCACGTCGCTGCTCCAGGCTGGCGCCGGACGCCATGCCGGACTTGCTGCCCGTCGCCGTGGCAACCAGGGCGCCGGACGATGATGCAGACTTGCTGGACTTCGGCCGCTTTCCCGCCGGCGTACCATCGAGCGACTTGGACTGCGCTCGCTTCTGCTGCTTTGCAACCTAGCACAGAACAGAAAGGGGACAGAATTCATTGCCGTATTTTTGATGTATTTCATTTATTTCTGCACTTCGCAGCATGTCAAGACAGCCAATTGAATTGAGGAGAGGGTGAGACCAACCACGGAAGAAGAGGAAAAAGAAAAGAAAGAAAAGCACGTACACAAAAGGGGTAGGGGTTAGTCATCTCACCCTTTGAGCCGATTGCGATAAAGAGGAGAAGGAAGAGAAGGAGGATGAGGATGAATAAAAGATAAGAGAACGAGAAAGTCCAGCAGGAGAAAAGACGAAAGGCGCACACATGATGACTGGGGATAGAAGTACTGTAATTTCGCAAAATTTCGGTGTACTTTTATTTTCGGTACTTTCGGTGCATCTGTTCCATACCTAAATGTTCAATACACCGAACAAACACTAACACACAAAATCAAATAGGGAGCTGCTTCTCTGTACCGAAAATTTCTATTCACCTAACCTGACCTGTTGCCCTCATACCGAAAATTTTGAGCACCGAAATTTTCTGAAATTAGAGTAAGCGAAAGAGGAGAGTTGCAGACCTGAACCACCTACAGTAAAACCTGTCAAGGCGACCACCCTGATAAGGAGACCACCCTGATAAGGAGACCACCCTGATAAGGAGACCACCTGCCCAAGAGGACCACTACAACAAGAACCAAAGGGATCTTATTTCCAGTAACCATGACCCTGGATTAGAAGACCACCTGCCCACAGCGACCACATTTGTAAGGTCCCTTGAGCGGTCGCCTTAGACAGGTTGCACTTTACAGTAAAACATGTGAAGGCGACCACCTGCCCAAGAGGACCACTACAACCAGACTAAGGAATGCCATTTCCAGTGAAATGACCCTGGATAAGGAGACCACCTGTACACAGCAATCACATGCGTAAAGCACCTTGAGAGCGGTCGGCTTAGACAGGTTTCACCGTATCAGATTAGCAAGTGGCGACACTTAGTTCGATGCACCGAACAATGCATTGGAATTCGCATGACCGAGCCGCAGTCAGCTCTCCAAAAGGTCTAGGTTTAAAGTAGGAATTCCATGACTAGGACATGGACACACTCGCAGCTCAGAATCTAACCACTTGACAAACTGCCACCCACAATATACACTGTGCGTGTGACTTCCCAGACCAAGCAGCAGGGTTTTGCAGACTAAACAGGAATTTAGCAGACAAAACAATGCGGTTTTGCAGACTACACGGAGGGATTTTGCAGACTAAACAACGGTGGCTCATCGGGCATATGACCCTGGACAAGGTGACCACCTGCACACAGCGACCACATTTGTAAGGTCCCTTGAGCGGTCGGCTTAGACAGGTTGCACTGTACCGGTATGAAGGCTGTAGTTGTGAAGTACAGTCAGACCTCGCTTATCCGGTCCTCTTTTATCCGGATCCCTTGCCATCCGGAAGAAAATCGTTGGTTGCCTAGTATTTATTAGTGTTGAAACGAGCGTATCTATAACAAACGAGCGATCAGTTCCACTAACGAGCAAGCTATCGAGCGAGCTAACGAGTTTCATTGACGTGGCAAATATGATTATATTTTTGAATATTTTTTTTGAGTTCGATTTTTTTCAGCTGGTTCAAATTACATGAATTATCACCGCCGGCATTTGGGGTTGCTGCTGCTTCACTTCGGACTGCTGTTTGGGGTCGAGATATCTTTTCAGCGCCGTCGTCGATTAGCCTTTGTAAGAATAGACCGTTTTGCAAAGATTGCAAGTAGCCCTGGTCTTCGCTGCATTGCGGGAGAAAACTTCCAAACGACTGAGCGTAACTTTCACTCGAATGGAGAGGTGACCGAAGCATATCCTGCGACAGGTCAGCAGATGCGGAACAAGACATCAGTAGAGTCCACCAAAGCTGCAACGACAACTGAAACAACTCAAGTGTCGTGCAGGCATACAGTCACCTGTAACTGCGAGTGATTTTCACTTTGCGCGGGACTGGACTCTCGATCGACCAGGGAGTCGTAAAATATTTTACGACTCCCCGGTCGACATGTACTGCCATGTGTGCGGAGTACGGTGTACGGTGTTCGTTAGTGCAAACGAGCTGGCCGCACAAACGAGCCGAGTTTCTGGCGAGCGAGCTAACGAGTATCCGGTGAGATCGTTTCAACACTAGTATTTATAGCATATGCCATGCTTACATACAGTACGATTATCCGGTTCGCTCGCCTATCTGGATATTTTTGTGGAAAACGGATGTGTGCGTTTAAGCGAGGTCTGACCGTACTTGTTTTGCACAATATCTGAAAGTCAACAACCAAAGTGATACTGTACTCTTGGTCACTTGATAATGGGACTTACCATTGACTTTAATGGTGCAATTCTGGACATGCAACTACCCGCCTCCCAAAAATAAGCACCTTGCTGTAGTAAGCGCCCCACCTCTAGATGGGCCAGAAAATTCTAACCGCCACGACTTTGATTCG
>NC_088645.1:10938270-10988270 GCF_964019385.1 Sycon ciliatum
CATACTGCCACCCAGGGAGTCGGATTTTGCCATGCAACCTGGTGTAAAAAGGCGATGACGCCTGTTGGGAATTCCCTAGTTAAATAAGAATAAAAATAATAAATAAAAATAATTTTAATGGTCGTATGTTACGACTCCCTGCTCCCAACCGGGTCACAAGTGACCGTGTTGTTTTTTCAAACATGGCCAAGTACCCCCCCCCCCCCCCAATCGGGTCACTGACTCAGCCCTTGAGCACACACGGACTGGGCGTTTTCACAGAAGCCTCAGTTCGTATCCGCAGTAGCCACGTGTTGGCATGAAAATTCATGTGTAATGCTCGCTTCAAAGACACCCGGATCTACATGAAGACCTGTGGTCCCCGCCCCCAAAAAATGAAAATTAGATAATGACTGTCGACCAGTACACAAGGAGACCAGAGGCAAGCGCACAGCTTACTTATCCGAGTAACCCTTCCATTTCACCAAGAATTCTTCCACGCCCTGAAGACGATAACCACATAAGCAACAGCAAGAACACCAGCAGAAGAATAATTAGCGGCAGGAGTGGCTGCAGCATCGGGGATGAAGAAGGAGAAGAAAGGTATGTGTTGTTGACAGAGTGCTAGGGCAATACTGGCAGATATCAATGCCAGTATTGCCCTAGCCAGTATTGGACAAGCAGGTATTGGCCTAGCAGGTAATGGCCAAGCAGGTATTGCCCTAGCCGGTATTGGACAAGCAGGTATTGGCCTAGCAGGTATAGGCCAAGCAGGTATAGGCCAAGCAGGTATTGGCCAAGCAGGTATAGGCCAGGCAGGTATAGGCCAAGCAGGTATAGGCCAAGCAGGTATAGGCCAAGCAGGTATAGGCCAAGCAGGTATAGGCCAAGCAGGTATTGGCCTAGCAGGTATTGGCCTAGCAGGTATTGGCCAAGCAGGTATTGGCCTAGCAGGTATTGGCCTAGCAGGTATTGGACAAGCAGGTATTGGACAAGCAGGTATTGGACAAGCAGGTATTGGCCTAGCAGGTATAGGCCAAGCAGGTATAGGCCAAGCAGGTATAGGCCAAGCAGGTATTGGCCAAGCAGGTATTGGCCAAGCAGGTATAGGCCTAGCAGGTATTGGCCTAGCAGGTATTGGCCTAGCAGGTATTGGCCAAGCAGGTATTGGCCTAGCAGGTATTGGCCTAGCAGGTATTGGCCTAGCAGGTATTGGCCAAGCAGGTATTGGCCAAGCAGGTATTGGCCAAGCAGGTATTGGCCTAACAGGTATTGGCCTAGCAGGTATTGGCCTAGCAGGTATTGGCCTAGCAGGTATTGGCCTCGCAGGTATTGGCCTCGCAGGTATTGGCTTAGCAGGTATTGCCCTAGCCGGTATTGGACAAGCAGGTATTGGCCAAGCAGGTATTGGCCAAGCAGGTATTGGCCTAGCAGGTATTGGCCAAGCAGGTATTGCATAGGCTTAGCGCGTGGTCAATAACACATTTATTACATGCATACAATTCGACACCTTGACCTTGACCTTGGAATTGTTTTCCACACGGAGTACTAGGTAAAGCACTTGGAAGGTCGACAGGTTACACAATGTGGTTTATCAAGTACTTGCGTAGAAAAAAAATTGGAAGGTCAAGGGTAAACTTGTGTGCATGTCATGCCAATGGTAATGGCAGCCTGTTTGAACGGGCTATTATGGAGAAATATATTGCAAGCTGAGAAAGGTCCCTGATTGGCCCTAACCCTAGAAAAAGTCACCTGACATGACTGTAATGAGGTTTAGCGAGACAAATTATCACATTCGAGTAAGCACTCGAATGAAAGTCGAACTCAGCGTCGAAATGTGTGTGTTGTGGTAGAGTTTAGCAAACAGACTTTGCGCTGGCACAACGCTGACAGGTTGTACATGCGTACAGACAGAACAAAGTAGTAACTTTACGACTGCATGACACAAATGCGCGATTCATTTTTCCGACTGCTTTTCCAAAACGAAAAGTGCGAAAGCTCGCATTTCAGTCCGCGAACCGAAAAGTGTTCGCGAACTTGAAATTCGTGATACTAAACCCCGGTAATGGTGGGTCCTGACCATAAGGGAAAGGACCGGTTTCTATAAGCCAATTGCGCATTGCCAAATATGGAAGGTATGAGTAATACATGTGAGTACGCTGGGATCAGGAATGCACTGTTCAACACCCCAGACGACCATGCCCAGGTGGCTGTGTGGGGTTCATATTGTACAAATTACGTCATTGCGCAATGGACTTATTCCTGTACTGGTGATATACTAATATAAAGACATGTACGACAGCGGACATAGAAGCCCGTTGTGAAGTCAAGCGGCCACACGGGGCGCTGGCCTTGCAGCCGCGAGCACTGCTGGTCCATTTTTACAGTGTGTGCACGTGAACTGCGGTGCAGGTACGCGCTGAAAGCCGCAAGGGCGCCGACCCCGGGTTATCCCATCGGATTTCAATGTCCACGACAGACCCTCCCCTGGCCACACAGTGGCATCCATGCTGTGCAGTCTGGTATTATGGTTGTACTTTGATAGGTCACAGGCACAGAAGGCACACAGGTACAGAAGCGTTCAGGTCTCCTGCACCAGTGCACCACCCAAACACGTACATACATCCACCTCCCCACCCGCAATTATGTCCCTCAACACAGGACGACAATTCAGGCAAACCCATAGATGAGCTAGTACGCCCGCAAAAACTAAAACTCCGCACAACGGGCGTGCATGCCAACTGAGAATGCTTGAGAATGGCCACACAGAACTTTCATTGATTCTCAATGACATTATATTACAACAGCCAACGCAGACAGCATCCCATCGACATTCCCAGTTTCATTTTAAAAATTTCTTTGCCAAGTGGCCTCACGCATTGCGCGCACGGCCTGTTTGGCGGTATGCGCGTGTACGCACTTTACAAAAAATCAAAAAGCCAGGACTTCAAGACTGGTCAATGGAGAGCTCGACACAAAAAAAGCCAAGCACATGGCGTAGATGACTAGAAAGGAGGCTCACCTTGCGAATGCGCCTCTTCTTGATGCACTCCGCATCAAATATCTCTCCACCAGAAGCCATAACACAGCCAACAAGGTGAGTGAGCTCACGAACGACAGGAAAAATCCACACACACCGCACTTTTGTGCTTCACAACACAAACAGTCATTGAAAATACGGTGATTTTTCACCTGGCCGGCTTGATCTTTGAGTTGAGCTTGACTCCCTCACTCATGTACTCAGCGCAGGGCTACACCCGATCTTGACTTGAGCCAACTCAAGTCAAGTGACTTTTGGAGACACGGCTGCGCAACGCATGCGCGCTCTGCCCTGTTGTCCATCTGGACTTGCGCTGAGTATTTGAATGCCGTGAGGGGCCGAACGCTGTTACTTTAGCACACGGTAGCATTTTACACGATGAACCAGGGCTACACCGTAGCCGCAGACTGCAGACTGCAGTGCAGGTCAGGACCATCAGCCACAGACAGTGAGAGGTACAAACTCGTCCTGTGTTGTTGTTGTTGTGTCTTTATTTTACTTCACCATATGAACAGGCAAGACTGCATGTGGTGATGACGATGAACACGAACGCCGCCCGTTGCATATAATTATGGTACTTGACGTGTTCGGGACCGCAGGAATTTTACTCTGCGGCTCCCAGGATAAAATTTGGTGGTCGGATCCAAAATTTAATACCTCCGAACACGAAATTGAATGTTGTGATTGCTTCGACCATATCATTTTTGTTTAGCCCAATCGTGGGCGCCAAACTCCCGCGCTTCGAGACACTTGAGATTGTTGCTCCTTCTCTCAGACTCATCCTTCAAAATTAATTCTCCTCCTTTCTTTCAAGTTTCATCTTCTTCTCATCAGACATCACCCACTCTTTTCACTTCTCCTTCATAATTACAGTTGTGGCCAAAGAAATCCCACCCGCGAGTCAAAAGTAGCGCCACGTTTCCACTTCGATGCCGTCATGCATGTTGAATTGTTCGCAAAACGATCCGAGGGCCGCAGGGGCCGCATGAGCCTGGGCGCTGCTTTCGGAACGAGGGTTGGATTTCTTTGGCCACGGCTGTAGATACCGTGTACAGACTGTATTGTTATTGAGGTCTGTTCGATCGTGTGGTCCAGCGAATTCAAATAAAACAAACAAACCAATAAGCCAAACCCTCATCTCAGCCGTTTGGGTGGCTACGCTTGTGAGCATTGCCAAGCGGAAAATATTCCTGGGTTTGCAGACAGTCTCGGCTTGAACCATCGGATTGCTCAATCTGGAGGGTCCTAGCTGCAACCTCAGTCTTCCTCCAACTCCAAGCAAGACCGAGGCCGTCCGGAGTTGTTTACACCTCCAAGCAGGCAGAAACATGATAGTCTGGGCCTTGGCAAGGAACTTCCATTGCACAAACACCGTCTAGCCGGGTGAGAGCGTCCACTGAAGTGAAAAGTTTCTATTCCCGGAAAGATTGCATACTTTCTCCCTTCCCATTTACATCACGGTACCTGTACATGACTGTACATGTTTCGAATACACGCACAAATAGGAGATTCCCCCTAGGCCGCGGTCAGCCTTGGGGTAATCCTGAAATCATGAAAGAAAGAAAGACCCGATATACGCTAGGCGTCAGCCTTGGGGTAATCCTGAAATCATGAAAGAAAGAAAGATTAGGAAAGTCTGGAGCATGCTGGACCGGCTGTGCAAGTCGGCAATTGCGTCTTTTTCTGCTTCTTTTTTGGCATTTGACAGCTCACAAACTCCCTCCCTTGCTCCTGGTCAATAGACAGATAGGGAGCGCTTTGTTTCTTCAGCGGAATAGTTCACCTGCATGGACCTCTTATCTGCGGCCGTGGGAGCTCGAACGGCTGCCCGTACCATTCAGCTCAGCCTCGACTGTTGCCGATGGCTGCCAGGTCGAGACGATAATGCTGCTGTCGAAAACTAAAATAATTTTAAAATGCACATGACAGTGTACTTCGCCGCTGGAGTGGAAGAGGTGCTTGTATGCTAGCACGAGCACCACTCAAACCGATAGGAGCAAGCCGCAGCTGGTCCGATCGCAAATGCCATGGCTTTACTATCAGGCTGTCTCTCAATCTCATGATGCAGTTCTGTAACAAACTTCCCCTCGGGCGCGGGCCACATGACGAACACGCACCGGAGCAAAGCCCAAAGAGAGGGGAATATTATTGTGCAACTCAGAGCTTCCAGTCACTTTCACGATAATGAGACACATGAGGCACCCGAGGTGTTCCATGAGAGGGGAGAGGGACAAGAGGAAGGGGAAAAGTTGGACTGAGAAACTCAGCACAAATTACGTATGAACACATCGACACTTTTTTCTGACGTATGCACACATACATTACATTGTATGCTCCCGTGTCTACACTACAGCAACAAACTGCTGCATTTCGGATGCATACCCGGACTTTCTTTTTCCTACCTTTGCTCATCCCCACCGGGTAGCTCTCTCTCTCTCTCTCCTAGCATTGTAGCAACACGTTTAAGTGACGTTATGATAACTAAGTGGAACGGAAGTTGATCTAGTTGTTATGTACCAGTACAATCACGTCATGTACATGACCTTGGCTTTGTACATCTCACCCCCGGGTACAACACGATGTGGTCGTGCATGGCACGCATCAATGGAAAAGTCTGCCTTTGGCCCAGAGATATTCCAGGCGGCAACATACATGTACACACTCTACACAGCCCCATTGTGCTGTTACCGGACAAACTAAGTAAAAGTACAAAACAGTAAACATTTAGCCGGCTAAGCGCACAACCACAGTCAGTCACTGAGTGTGGGGGGGGGGGTTGCTAAATCGATCTTCGAGACAGTAAACATGCATAAATGCATGGTAATTGGTAGCACCTGACAAGACACACCCTAACATTGTTACCTAGGACGTTGTTGTTGTTGCTGTTGTTGTTGTTGTTGTTGTTGTTGTTGTTGTTGTTGTTGTTGTTGTTGTTGTTGTTGTTGTTGTTGTTGTTGTTGTTGTTGTTGTTGTTGTTGTTGTTGTTGTTGTTGTTGTTGTTGTTGTTGTTGTTGTTGTTGTTGTTGATGTTGCTGTTGCTGTTGCTGTTGCTGTTGTTGTTGTTGTTGTTGTTGCTGTTGCTGTTGCTGTTGTTGTTGTTGTTGTTGTTGTTGTTGTTGTTGTTGTTGTTGTTGTTGTTGTTGTTGTTGTTTGTATTTATTTTGATTCGCAAATTCAAACGGGCATAGAACCCAATAACATGAAAGCTAATATGAAAATTATAATGAGAATGAGAATTAAGGTGCTTAGATGTTCAGCGTAGAGTCAGCGGTACATCAGAGGGAGATCGGGTACAACAGAGGGAGATCGGGTACAACAGAGGGAGATCGGGTACAACAGAAAGAGAACAGAAAAAAAAACAAAACAGAAGATTTCGCTTGTCTTCAGCATCTACAGAGCACAGGTATAGGGGATTACCTGCGTGCGAAACTGCCGAGCGTGATGGATGGCACGGATGTCGCTGGGGAGGGCATTCCATAATACTGCACCCTTGCAAGCAAAGCGCCCCAGCCCCGCAACCGAATGGGAAACTGGCACGCACAGGCTCATGGCAGATTGGAGCCGAGTAGGGCCGGGTGCAGCGGGGGTTAGCAGGGCTTGCAACTCTGGACTTGCCAGTGCATAACGACAGCGCCACACCAGGTATGCTAGCTTCTGATTGAAGACTTCTGCCACACGGAACACTGCCATGCGCTCCAGCAGGTCGCAGGCAGACAACAACGGAGGGCGGCCAAAGACAGCACGGGCCCCACTGTTCTGCAGGACCTGTAGACGGTCGAGGTAGCTTCTTTGCAGTGAGCTAGACTAGAGTACGCGTCTGAGGCATACAGCAGGTCAGACATGATCAGCGATCTAAAGTAGGTCATGCGTGACTGGTGATTCAGGCAGCGGCGCATTCGCCAGAGTGCTCCGATCTTCTGCGACACACGTGCAGAACATTTGGCAATGTGGGCGTGCCAGGACATGCCGAAATCGATTGTGGCGCCAAGATAACGAGCACTTAGCACACTAGACAGTGAAATGGCATGGCAGACGACCTGTAGATCAGCTGTGTGCTGACGGCCGGCAGGAATTGGCACAACTTGGCTCTTGCCAGCATTGAGGACATGAATGCGCTTGCTTAAAAAAAACAGCGATCAAAGGAATGGGCCATCTACATGTATGTCACATTAGTACGAGACTCGTCCTCTGCCTTGGGTACGCATTTGGCCCAGACTCTGACCAGAGTTTGACATTGGGTAGTGGTGAAAATCACACATATCTAAATCGTGACTCAAAGGGTGCGTTTTCAATTTCGTCTTGCATCGTCAGTTACTCGTCGCGAACTTGTCATGGTTGCACCGTGAAGAGCGAACGGTAGCTCCTGAAACCGTTGATACATGTAGGTGAATGGTGGGACAGGCTAATAAGAAGAAAGAGAGAGAGAGACACAGAGAGAGACAGAGACACAGAGAGACACACACACAGAAAGACACAGAGAGACACAGAGAGAGAGACAGACAGAGACAGGGACGGAGACAGAGACAGACAGAGAGACACAGAAAGAGACACAGAGAGAGACAGAGAGAGACAGACAGAGACATGGACAGGGACAGGCAGAGAGAGAGAGAGAGAGAGAGAGAGAGAGAGAGAGAGAGAGAGAGAGAGAGAGAGAGAGAGAGAGAGAGAGAGAGAGAGAAAGAGAGAGAGAGAGAGAGAGAGAGAGAGAGAGAGAGAGAGAGACAGACAGATGGATAGATAGAGCGAGAGGGGGAGGGGAGAGATAGATAGATTGGCAGAATTTATTGCTATCCAGAGCACACGAGAAGTCCATCGAACCTTCGACTCGGTAAACCTGCAAGAAAGCACCACTCTCGTCTCAATACACAGTGTGTCGGGGAATGCACCCCTCATCAGTTGAGCTTGAGTAGGCTGAGGAAGATTGTGCTTGAAGACAACAACTTTAAATAGTGCTCTCCAGGCACAAACATCACCAGGGTTACAAACTTACAGAGCCGCTCTGTTTCCAGCGCGACAAACACCTCACGAACACCAGATAGCAGCGCGAGTCAGTGTCGCTCCTAGACGGTGAGAACAGACCTCGAGGACCCTCGGACATTCACACCGCTGTCACCTTCAAACCAGCTAGTCGCAAGCCCGCGCTGGGGACAGCAGTAGGAAATAGTGGTTGCGACTTCGGCAATGATTTGCCATTTGGCTTGGATACATAGTAGTAGCAGTGAAAATTACCCCGTTTTGTACTGCATTGCGAGTGAAATTTATCACTAATGTCTTTTAGTTTTGGATCTCTTCATGTACATGTGCATTGATACCTGATAACGGCAATGGTAAGAAGGAAGCTGTCGCACAATGTATGAAACGGTCATATCTAAAGCCGCTTATTGCAAGAATTATCATCTAAAACCGTTAACTTCAATGGTATGAAGTCCCTGATTGCACATCCAACCTTTCGGGCTTTGATTCGTTTGAAGCGAAGAAAACCCGCAACGCAGCACATGACAGCACGTCACTCGTCAGAACTGGACGGCTGAAGATTAAATTTTAATACTGTGACCTGGACGTGTTGCCACTGTTGGCTCGCTTCAGTCCCGATCCTCTTCACAGCTGTGAGAGGTTGCACAGGCACCTGGGCAAAGGTCAACCTCAACAACGACGTTACGTACGTACGTGACGGTTTGCTACTGACATAACGTTTACCTCCACGCGCCTCGCCGCATTCAACTCAATGACGCATGCAGCGTGCCAGATCTCTGCTGCAGTGCGAAAATTTAATCTAGGCCCTAATCGCTGACGTTTTGAGAGGTTGCGCTATACTATAGCCCATCCACAACGTGTCGTTGCAGAGGTGGGTGAGTAGCCTTCCAAATTAATATACATCGTCATGCCCTTCCAAAATGGAAAGTGACATCAAACTCCTCAGTTGAAACACAACAACTAATAACTACTTCACCGATCCAGAATGCTAATACAGATGAGGGTGGACGAGCGACAGTCAAAGGGCAGCATACCACAGAGGTAACAGATAGTTATGTTGTTACCACCTCCCTGCCCCGTTGCACGATGGATAAAGGATGATGGAGAATACCCGGAAGGCCAGTTTATAACGACGCAGCGAGAAATTACGTACTTTTGTAGTGACTTCCGAACTATTCTTGCAGTCCTCGATCGAAAAGAAATAATACATGTCACTCCGGTAAAGCCTATTCAGACTTGCTTCCCGTGAGCAAAGGCGTTGCATTGTGAAAATGTTGACTTGAGCTCATTGCAATACACCAGCCTTTGCAATGTTGTTCAACGTTCAGAAATACACAGAGCATACGAGCGTAGGTACACGGTAGAGAGTAGCCCTTGGCGGATTATGCTCGGTAAAGTGATGAATTATGCTTTCCCCGTTATGCCCAAATTATGCCAGTGATTATGCTACATTATGCTGGAATTATGCCAATGATGGTGCTATACTGTACCCTTGCAGTCTTGTTGCACTTTGCGATGTTACAAAGACTCTGGTATAGTGACAGCACGGCTTCTAAGGGGTAACATTCACCAGGTTATTTCCTGTAGCATGGCTAAATATGCCTGGAGCATTAATCTTCAGCCAGCTTCGTAAGGTTATGCCGACCGTCTGGTCTCAGAAGTCCTTTTATGCCAGGGAATAATTTATAGACAGAATACGAAGAAATGTGCCAGAAATTATGCCAGCGTAATCCGCCAAGGGCTAATACTAGTAGAGTGGAGGCAGATTTGCTCGTGACCAGAGTTGGATGATAGAACGAAACTCGGAGTTACGAATAAAAGAGCCTGTCCTCTTTCTGCTACTGTATTCTATATGAGTTTCCCCTAACCTAATGGATATACATGTACATGTACATGTACATGTATGCTTTCATAGGAGAGGATCACTACGTACATGTATCTCGCATATGTACATGTACATACATACATGTATACAGTCAACTTCGCTTATAACGACACTCAGCGGGGCATCAGAAAAGTGTCCTTATTCGCGAAGTGTCGTTATACCCGAAGTCCCATTATAATTATGTGTCACAGTTGGATGGGACTTTGCTATGGGCATGAAAATTATGTCGTTTTTCGCGAATTGTCGTTATATCCGCAGTCGTTATTAGCGAACTGGACTGTATATGTATGCTGTTGGCATTATTGTAACATGAAAAACTGTGGGCACAAGTTATGAGATCGAGTCCCACAACTAAACCAGATTTTGAACAGTCAGACGTGCACAATCTAGCACAAAAATGGCAAGGAGTACTGAGACATTCCACGATCGCATAACTTCACCTCCAACAACTAGTTGTTGTTGTTGTTGTTGTTGTTGTTGTTTATTTATTTTACATCGCATGGCAAACGGGCAGTTCTGCCCAATATTATGAAAGCGATGACAACCAGTAAGAAGAGTCAGAAATGAAGAGAAAATAAATGAAAATAAAAATACGAAAACGGAAGTAGCAATGAGGGGAGGCAGGGTCAAGACGAGCAGAAAAAAATGGATCTCAAATTTACAAGTCGGGTCATCGTAGCATGATTCTATCGAGTCTCATCAGCAGGTTACGCAAGCCATTACATTTAACCGAAGTAGAATACGCGTAGCATGCGTTTGAATTCACGGACAGATACTATGGACTTCATACAGTCGGGCAGGCCATTCCAGAGTCGGCAGCTGGCTAGAAGCGGTCGGCATGCGCCAGAAGCACTGTGGGCCAGGGGAGGGGAAG
This sequence comes from Sycon ciliatum, assembly GCF_964019385.1. Classification (NCBI taxonomy): domain Eukaryota; kingdom Metazoa; phylum Porifera; class Calcarea; order Leucosolenida; family Sycettidae; genus Sycon; species Sycon ciliatum. The sequence goes on from NC_088645.1 coordinate 10,949,023, forward strand.
GTTGCGTCCCAATTGACCTCGAGTGGTCATGCCTGTCGGCGGGCCTTGCAATACAATTCGGGACGACAACAGCTCACTGACGATTCCAGAACGGATTCTAAATGTCAGGAGTCGGAGCTTGCATTCCCCTCGTTCCAGCACTGGGCAGACACCCAGCCTGGTGTACAGGGGAAGAGTGTGGGCCAATGGGTGCTCATCGGCCACGCAACGGATGCAACGTTTATCCAGTTTGGCTACTGTGTTCCGCAGCTCAGCGGACAGTCCTGGGAGAAACGCATTCGACGCATATAGAATATCCGGTATGACAAGGGCAGAGTAATACAGCATCGCCTGCCGCACTGTTAGGCAGTGCCGGATCTGGCGGAGGATCCGCAGTTTCATAGCGGTGCGTCGGAAGATAGAGGTGATTTGCGGTGACCAGCGAAGATTTTCGTCCAGAGTGACTCCGAGGTAGCGAGCCGTACTGGTCTGGGCAAGAGGCGTGCCAGTGCAAGTAATGTGGAGGTCGAGGTGTGCCTGCCGTCCAGCTTTGATTGCAAGCACTTGCGTCTTTCCGGTGTTGAGGATAAGCCCTTTGGCATCGAGTAGCCTGGCGACAGCTGACACTGCTGCGGAAAGGGTGATGTTGATGACGTGAGCGCTAGCGTGGCTCAGGTACAGCATGATGTCGTCCGCGAACATTAGTGTACGCACCGGGTCAGCTACTGATGCGACACATCTCGTGTAGATCGCGAATAATATCGGACCAAGCACGCTTCCCTGGGGGACACCGCACTAGTCGCACGTCCTCGTCAGGGACAACAGTGCGAACTTAGAAGGTGCGACTTCGGCGGTATTAGTCATGAAGTAGTTAGTTGATTGTTCTAACGAGGAACACACGCTTCTTGCCGAACTTGACACTTGACTGACTCACGACTGCCATCCAGATATGCAGAGCACACGGGTACGAGGAGTCCATCGAACCTTCCACTCGGCAAACCTGCAAGAAAGCACCACTCCCTGCTCAACACGGCGTTTTGGGGAATTCACCCCTCATGCGTTGAGCTTGAGTAGGCCGAAGAAGGTTAGCAACTCCCAGCATGAGCGACTCTGACTCACGCTGCTACCCGGGGCCTCACGAGGCCCCGGGTCAAAACGTCAAACAAAACGTCTCTGTAAGTTTGTATCCCTGGTGATGGTTTGGCCTGGAGGGCATGCACTATTACATGTACATGTATGTGGTGCTTCTCAGGCGCAATCGATGGGCTTTTCGTGTGCTCCGGATGGCAGTCTTGCGTCAATCAAGTGTCAAATCCGGCAGGAAGCCTTGTTTCCTCGTAGGAACAACCAACTTCATAACGTTAATTTAAACTCTCAGTGTTACGAAGATTTCTGATGCTAGTCACTTGAAAACGACGTTGCAATCCCTACATAATTGTTCTTCTGGTTTCGTGGTGTGGATGCGTTTGTTTAGCTTTTTTTTTACTTCGCCAGAAGCAGAGGCAACATCTGCCTTCTCACTGGGCGTATTGCCACAGTTCTCGCAAAGTGATGCAGATGTGCGAATACACTCGGTTGGAGAGCCAAGGATTATTTTATAAAAAGTAAAAAGGACCGAGGAACTACAAGTTACACAAAATCTATGTCCACTAACACCACCAGTTACTGAACAATCTCCTCATGCGATAACATTGCACGACACTGACCGACGGTACTGACGTTCTTCTACAACTAACTGGCTAACAGTTCTAGCACATCTTATGTTATTTCTATAACTTAGAACCTTCCAAGTTGGAAAGCTGTTGGAGTGCGCATCCAAGATGTGCTAGAGCTGTTAGCTAGTTTGTTGTAGAACGTCAGTACCGTCGGTCAGTACCGTCGGTCAGTGTCAAACAGAGGTTACAATACTATTATTTTTAGCACGAAAATTTACTAATAGCATGAGGAGTGTATTTAAAGGACAGCATGAAAGTCCGTCACGCAACTAATGACTCAACAAATGACCAGAGAAACCCGCCTTCAGCAGCAGGACTGACTCAGTCTGCCAGTTGCAAGAACAAACGCTGGCAAGTCGAGGTATGCCTTCACGGCTACAGGTAAATGGAACAGATTACCTGGAGACCTTCAAAGGTGCAGCACTACCTAACGCAATTGGTCATTGACTTTGCCTGTTGTATTCCTTGCTAAAATGCAACAGTAGCAAGTGCCATGCTTGACAATTGATCCGTACTATTGATCTCCAGCTAACTATCACTTCCAGTGCTTTGTCTCTCTCTCTCTCTCTCTCTCTCTCTCTCTCTCTCTCTCTCTCTCTCTCTCTCTCTCTCTCTCTCTCTCTCTCTCTCTCTCTCTCTCTCTCTCTCTCTCTCTCTCTCTCTCTCTCTCTCTCTCTCTCTCTCTCTCTCTCTCTCTCTCTCTCTCTCTCTCTCTCTCTCTCTCTCTCTCTCTCTCTCTCTCTCTCTCTCTCTCTCTCTCTCTCTCTCTCTTTTCTTCCCTCTTCGCCGGAAGAAATTCCGGTTTGGATTTGCGAAGTAAAACAAAGGTCAAAAAAATCGAAGCCCTGCGGAAAACTTATGCGTATGGTAGTGCATATAATTTTAATTATGTGCAACTACCATCAAGTGCCACTACCATAAGCATAAGTTTTCTAAAGTTCTTAGACTTGCATAATTCTCAGTAGGCCTACTGTCACGTACACACGATCGTAACAATAAGCCAACACAGCCGACCATTCGTGACTGCATACGCGTGTGGAAGCGGAAGTACTGTTCCAATCTTGCTGCGAGCCAAATTCCACTGGGAACCCGCGCTCTGGAATGAGAGAAACGTGGACACAGCGAATGGGGTTTTCGGTCATCTCACCACTTGGTGGTGGGTCTCATCTACTCGCTTACCACCGCTCCTCAGAGTACAGTGAAACCTGTCTAAGACGACCGCTCAAGGCACCGTCACAATGTGGCCTCTGTTGCCAGGTGGTCTTCTTATCCAGGGTCGTTTGACTGCAAATAGCATCCCTTGGTCCTGGCTTCAGTGGTCCTCTGGGGGAGGTGGTCACCTTGACAGGTTTCACTGTGCATCTGAGCCTTGAACATAGACCTTGGCGGACAATGCCTGCAGAAAGGCAGAATTAGGTACCTTTTCTCAGGCAGAATTAGGTACGATTCTTGTATGTTTCATGACTATCAATAAAAATGTGAACGGTACCATTTGCCTGTTAAATAATTCGACAATCTCTGTCAGAAGGAATAATAATTATAGGTAACAATACTGGACCCCTTTCCATTTTCTTCTTTCCTTTGCTCGTAACCCCTTCTCTGAACTGTTGGTGTGTATGTAAATGCTACTTAGGGTAGTCTGGTGAGAGCGCATGGAGGAGAAGAGGTGGAGAGATTGTTGAATTGTTTCATGCATGTTTGATATGTGCAGAAAGAAATGGAGCAGAATTCGGGGAAATTCCTGCCCTAAGGTTGTCATGGCTCTGCCAGTTTCACTGGTTTTCGAGCAGAATCTGCAAGTTTCGAGCATGTTCCACCAATGGATACTTGAACCAGATGGTGTTCCTATTGACCACCCCCACCCAGTTGCAACAGTAGCATCACCACCACCACCACCACCACCACCACCACCACCACCACCACCACCACCACCACCACCACCACCACCACCACCACCACCACCACCACCACCACCACCACCACCACCACCACCACCACCACCACCACCACCACCACCACCACCACCACCACCACCACCACCACCACCACCACCACCACCACCACCACCACCACCACCACCACCACCACCACCACCACCACCACCACCACCACCACCACCACCACCACCACCACCACCACCACCACCACCACCACCACCACCACCACCACCACCACCACCACCACCACCACCACCACCACCACCACCACCACCACCACCACCACCACCACCACCACCACCACCACCACCACCACCACCACCACCACCACCACCACCACCACCACCACCACCACCACCACCACCACCACCACCACCACCACCACCAGCTGAATAATAAAGCAGCAGCATCACCATCACAACTAACTGTTACCACCACCATACAATTTCAAGTAAGCTGGATTGGGCCTTACATGTACATCCCCATTTCCCATGGCAACAGCTGCACGCGGAGCAAAGCACACGTACACATTCTGGAGAACATGAAACACTCACAAGGGCGAATGACCCTTGCTGGAACTGGACAGTTTACACGATGAGAAGAGACACGTTCACACATACACTAGCAGATGAAGAGAGAGTAAATGGAGTGCATATTGTTCTTCAATTCAAATTGCATGTTTTGAACTGCACTACTAGTATGATAGAATGTGGAGCAATGTTTGAGAACCATGACCGAATAGCTAAATGTTGTGCATATCCAATAATCATATTCGATAGTCAGAATCTCGAAATTAAGCGGAAACTAAACTGTTACATTTCCAGTTATATTTCCTTCTGCACTGCTGTGAAGTACACACTGTACATACACATATACATGTAGACACTGTAGATTGTAGCTCTAAGCTAAGACAATCATAGTGAGCAGGACGGCAAGAATGATCCTGACTAGACGATTCTTTCACGTTGTGTGGAGTTATAGTGTGTGACATTCAGAACAACTAACTGTTTACTTAGTGACCTAGACAGTAGGTTTAGATTGCATTTTCGCAAGTCAACTCAGGATCTGCTAATCACACAGGGAGGCACACAACAAGGGGGGGGGGGGGAGAAGATACAGTCACGTGATCTCTTGTGCCAGCAATAGAGTACCTCGGTCAGATGCCAAAGTATTCCTTGAGTAAGTTCTACTGTGATAGATTGGTGCGAATTTAGATGATATGTGCGATTGTCTTGTTAGTTGTTGTCCAGAAATCGAATCATGACATTGGCGAGTTCCTGCACAGAAAAGAACACCCCCTGGGATTGCTGCAACTTCAAGTATTCCCCTATTTTCAGGTACACGGCTTTCCGAGCAGCGCTGTCCTTCGCCTGGACGCTCGGTGTCCGAATTTCGAACACGAAGCATGCTTGAATATATGTGATTGGTGAGATGAAGAGGTCTCCTTCGATGTAGTCGACGAGCGCGGGATGTGTGTTCACGCAATGCTGCATAGCTGGTTGAAACGTCCTTGGCAGCATTTGGGCAGCGTACAGCCCCATCAAATACGGAGATCCGACCCCCACAGACTTCAGTTCCGGTATTGTAACAAATTCTGCCTGATGCCAAGACGCTAAGACCTTAAGAAACCTTCGATAACACGACAGCAAGCGCTTCTGCTGTGGTTCAATGGTATCAAAGTGCTCGCGAATGTTCGTAAGCAAAGCCAGGCGGTAATCCGCATCCGATTCGAACTTGCGGCGGCGGGACATGGCGCCAATATCGCTTACATTGTACTTCAGTTGGTTGAAGGGATTTGAGGTTGTCAGACCGGATTGGTACAATTCGATTGTGCCTTGACGCAACCTACCTCGATAGTGCTCAAAGATCGTGGATGGCCTTATGGTGGCCCCGCCGTCTAGTGACAGCTGAAGGTCATTCATGGGAAGAAATGTGCTATCTCTGAATACGTCTAGTGTTGGATTGAGCCCGAACGCGTTCTGTATATCGTGAAAGGTTAATCGCGTGAATGTGTACCAGCTACTGGTCTTCAGCAGAAACAGTGGCACGTCAAATAGAGGGTTCTCCCTGAGTACATTTAGATCCATATAGCACGTGCGCGACTTATGCCCCTCGTCTTCTTCTATGCCTCCGCAACGTAGCATTCCAGCTAGGCTCCTAGCCTCGGCCGTGAGCATCGCGAACATTGCATGCCGTCCGCCTCCGGTCGGTATTGAATCAGGACGCAGGCCTAAGCTCATCTGCATCCAATCAAGCACACATACACACCAGCAAAATTCCAACGCAGCCATATGCACATGTGTAACACTTCACCGCTCCAACTCCCACAACAAAACTGTCTATTTTTTTATTCACTGCGGTGACCTGCAGACCGTTGTGTTGGGGGAATACAATGTACTTACACAGGCGGGTTATACGTGAATACAATGTATTTATACAGGCGGGTTATACGTGAACGTCTTGTAACCGACACAAACTGGGCAATAATAACTCTGCTTCCACGTGGACCTGTGAAAGCAGACTTTTGCTTGACTACGCCGGTCGCGCAAAGTCTGCTTTCACAGATCCATGTGGAAGCAGACCTGGATGAGGCGTGTTGTAGCGACGAGATTTCTCTCACCTGCAAGAAGCGTCTCAGGTAGCCGTCATTTTGGAACAGTCGATTGAATCTCCGCGACACGAGTGATAAGGCCTGGATATCATCAAGAGCTAGATACGGAAGGAGCAGCTCCGACACTGTGTGGACCGTTCGTTCGAGGATACTTGAGGCTTGCGTGTTCTCAGTGCTGGTCGATAGCGTTTCGGGCGAGTCTTGTTGTTCATTGCCTCCCACGATACATGTCCAATCTTCATGTCTGCTAGTCGATAGTTCTTGGGGCGATTCTCGTTCTTCAATGCATTCCATGGCAGTTTCGTCCACCGTGGTCAAGCTTAAGGTGGATTCGCCAGCTGTGTCTTCGGATAGTTTTGAGGCCTGTGCGTCGTCGGCGCTGCGCGGTAGATATTCAGACAACCTTTGCTGGTGACTGCCTCCATCAATGCAATCCTGTCTGCTAGTCGATAGTCCTTGGGGCGATTCTCGTTCTTCAATGCATGTTTCGTCCACCGTGGTCGAGCTTAAGGTGGATTCGCCAGCTGTGTCTTCGGATAGTTTTGAGGCCTGTGCGTCGTCGGCGCTGCGCGGTAGAGATTCAGACAACCTTTGCTGGTGACAGCCTCCATCAATACAATCTTGTCTGAGAGTCGATAGTGTTTCGGGAGACTTTCGTTGCATACGACTTTCCACGGCACTTTCTCTCTCTGTCGTCCACCTTGAGGGCCAGCAAGTAGATCCTTCGTCTGGGTCTTCAAGAAGCTTTGAGGCATGTGCATGTATGTCGCCAGTGCTAGGCTGGGACGTTTCGGACCACTCTTGCTGTTCACACCTTTCTACAACACCTTCGCGCAGTGTACGGCAAGTTAAGGGCTCATCTGTGTTTCCTCCATCCGGGTCGTCACGAAGCTTTGAGGCGTGTATGTGTCCGGCGCTTGGCTGTGACGTTTCGGACCACTCCTGTCGTTCAGAGCATTCCACGACACTATCGCACACTATCGAACAAGCCGAGGGCTCGTCTGCAGATCCTCCGACTGGGGTTTCAAGAAGCCGGGCGTGGTCCGTGCATGTCGATCTGCGTGGCGCGCCGGAGTCTGGGCTGTGGTCCCCTATCGCCGCACCCTGCAATAATGATTGAAGATGGAGCATGTCGCCGCCATGGCTGTCCTGGGGCTGCTGCTCTTGCCGCTGCTTGTCCCCTGAATTGTCTTGGTACATACTATCTTGCTGTTTCACCGCTCACCTGCTTGCTCTCAGCTCTTGATCTACATCCAAGGATAGGCATCAACCTCCATTGCTCCTCTCTGCGTTAGGATAGAATTAACACTAAACGAATCCTGTTCTACTTTCGGGAAGACTATTGCGTGTGGATATAGCCTGTTCGAGACACTGGTGTGGCTTTGAATATCGCACCTTGTGATTCTCGTTCAGTAACAAGGTAAAATGTGTGTGGTAAAGAGATCCAACGGGTAGAGTTATGTGGGGTGGCGCTGGAAGTCACGATGTACCGTCCGAGGTCGAGCTTGCAACAACAGAGAGTGTTTTTTCATTATCCAAACTGACGCATACTTCTTCACTGGTAAGTTTGGCAAGTTATCGATGACCGTAAGAGGTCATCTTTAGGAGCTACACTCTGCGCCTTCATACTGTAGTAGAGGGTTCTTACAGGTGACGTTGCTGCCGATACGAAAAAATCAGTCTACTGAATCTGACGCTCACCGTGAAATAAAATGAGCAGTGATAGAGATATCACCTACAGTCAACTAACTTCGCTAGTAACAACTGAATAACGACAGAATTTTCACACCCAGAGCGAAGTCCTATCCAACTGTAATTCGTATAATGAGACTTCGGTTATAACGACACTTCGCGAATAGGACGGTAGTACAGTTTTCTGATGCCCCGACGAGTTATTTGACTATACATCAACCTTGACAGTGTGCTGGGCGGGCGCTTCTGACATATCGGCATTTTCTTACCAATGGAGGAATCGTCAGAAAGCATGATTGCTCCAAAGCCTGGTAGTGAGCTTAGCACGCCAGACGCTTTCTCACGTGTTTATGCTGTCGATAATGCATGTCAGTAGTACTAAGGTGAAGGATGAGGATGTGATGTAGCCCAATACAATGTCATTGTCATGTACGTGAGCTGTTTTCAACCGTCAACCTCGCTTTGTTCCATGCATTCCAGATCACCCGTACTCGATAAACCTAGCTCGTAGTTGCTCTACATAATACAACAAGGCTGTCGCATCAATCATAATTATGGCTACCGGCCCAAATTAGCCAGAGTACATGACTACATGTATATGGGACAGACGTTGATTCCAACTTCAGTTCACCCATGTGTCTACGGGTCCCATCATATCAGCAATAATTATGTGTCCCCTGTCTGACTGTCCACATATGCGCATGCCACGATCCCTCTCTACACAAAATATTGTATTTCGTCACGTGACAAGGATCACGTTATTGGCTTGCTACTTCACGGACCGTCGACAGAGAGTAGTTCTGGCGAGTGGGCAGTGCTGCGGCCTAACTGCATGCGAGTGTGGAGTCCCTCAGGGCAGTGTACTGGGTCCTTTGCTGTTTTCACTATAATACCATGGACGTCCATAGCGTCACCAGCCCAGCACACTCCCAGCTGTTTGCGGATGACATCCTTCTCGACACCGCAAGCAGATCCGTAGCAACCCTAAATCAAGTCTTATCAGTTGCTGTGTCAAACTTGGCTGAGTACCTACACGGGAAAGGCCTGGTGTTAAACCTTGACAAGACGCAGGTCTTAGCCATTGAGGCATCACGCCGTAGTACCCTGGAAATCAACGTTAACTGCAACGGGACACCTCTCACCCAGACCACCACTGCTCGCTTTCTGGGCCTACAGATCGATTCCTGTCTTCGATGGGATGCGCAGGTCTCCAGCATAGTGTACGTAACTTCCCAGAAGCTAACCACCCTGAGAACCATCCGCCCGTCGCTATCTGAACGCGAGTCGCTCCTCTTCTATTCTCCTGTATAATAATCTTTATTAAAGGATCTCCCAGAGGCGATGGCCTGTCGAGGGGATCTCCTGATGCAAATCATGCAATAGAAATAAACAGTGAGGAAAACTACACGTGTTACAGTGTATGCTACATAAATTAGCAATAAACACAGGGCTGGGTTGTTAAAAATAAAACAATTAATTTAAATGTCAAGGGATATACCACTACAGTCAAATTTAAACCTTTTCACGTGCAAGCGATATTGCTGCTGAAATTTAGAAAGTGAATCTTGGGATGTCAGCCTTGGTGGAAGGCAGTTCCACAGCTTTCCGATCTTATGCAGAAAGAGAGAGGAAGAGATGCGGCCATGAGAATTGAAAATCAGTTTGTTTGGTCGGCGTGCGCTAGAAGAGATATTGATGTCAAAGCGGGATAGATAATCTGGGTGCCAATGGATATACTTGAACAAAACGGTGATGGAAATGTAAGTGCGTCGGAAGTGAAGGGATTCCAAATTACACAGCCTATTTAAATTATTCTTCGATTCATAGCGATCAAAATCAATCTTCGCAGACCGCAGCAGGCATCTGCAGATCTTTGCTTGTAAAATGTCAAGCGCTTCTGCCCTTATACTTCCTGACATGCTTTATGCCGGATCAAACGCGTTCTTCTCTGCATTCACGGCTCAGCAGCGGCACCAGCTGACTGTCCTCGACATGCCATGTGTTCGCTGCGTAGCCAATCTGCCCTTCCCGTCCCACATCATTCCTATAATTATACACTCACCTTTCCCTGACCCCTGTAATTGAACGTGCCAAATGCAAACTCCGTTTCCTTAAAAAAAAAAAAAGGAAGGTTCTGGAGAGGATTAATGTCAACAGACGGATATTAGTAATTAGTATTATCGTTTTTAGGATGACCAAAATGCTTTATAATGCGGATACATGTATATAGAACAATGCCTTTTCGTGGACACTCCGGGCCTTAGCAGAAGCGGGCAGGATACTGGAACCTTGGTCTCTGTACTACTGAGGGCCATCTTTACTCTATGACCTACCATCTTGATGAAGATGTCATACTCCTTGCCAGTCTCGAGTTACAGTCTTATAAGTGAGTGTGATGTGAATGACGTCACACACAAGTAGTCGAGAGTCAAGACTCTTGAGTAGTGTGCTCGGAATGATGTCATGCTCAGGGTCAGTCTCGACCTTTTTTTGTAGTATCGAGTCCCGAGTCGTGTAGAGTGTCCATGATTACATGTATGTCATACTCGTGAGATCATGTTACCCTTGATGCAGTAAATGGTGCCCTCTTTGCGTGCTATGCCACCTGCTTTTTCGCCCTTTACTCACTTTGTGCGCCCTGTTTTAGCTACTAGTACCTGCCTGGGTATAAATTTGGACCCAAATGATGTACAGGTTATCAGTTATCTGAGGATTGCCTCAGCTTTGTAATGTGCATGAAATGCAGCGTTGCAACTATGACCTAGCCGGCTGTCTCTATTCTCTTCTGCCTTTTTGGTAATGTGGTAATGCTCCATCCTTGTGGTGTTGAGCACTCTAGGCAATCTGAGAACTCTCGCTATTGTAACTACAATACATGTATGTACTGTTGGTTACATGTAAATGTAAATGTAAATGTAGGGCAAATCAATATCATTCAGAGGTGTTCGTCAGTTTTAACCATCGGAGTTGATCGATTGGTTTCAGTATTGGTTCGCAAACGCACGTAGAAATGTATAGGAGAGCCAGTATAAGATAGAATGTAGGAGTAAAATCAACCAACACCACCAACACCAGCAACACGACGAACAATGGACTACAGTTACCAGCCGCAAACTGAGAGGTTCTCTTGGCTCCCTGCGGAAAGTATACTTTGTTGGCAATATTGATGACAGTTGCGACGCAGACTCCATAACGTCCCACTGTGTCCAGAATGGCATCACACCCACAGCTTGCCGCACCTTTCCTTCTCGCAAGCATGTAGGCACAAAAGCTGCAAGGCTTACAGTCCGTGAAGACCAATGTGCAGCCATCGAGGCAGATGGGTTTTGGCCAGCGCCCATTCAGGTTCGGCCATGGGACTTCAGCGAGGCAAATAGGCCCACAGCCACCATCTAATCGACCGTGTTCCCACTCAATCCCCATGCACCAGTCTTCTTACCTCGCATCTATCGTGCCCAACCCTGCTCAACAGCAGCCACGACCTTGTTCCCACTCAACCCCCATGCACCAGTCTTCATACCTTGCACCTATCGTGCCCAACCCCGCTCAACAGCAGCCACGACCGTGTTCCCACTCAATCCCCATGCACCAGTTTTCATGCCTCGCACCTATCGTGCCCAACCCCACTCAACGTTTGTAAGAGAACAACCTCCACCTGATACCACACCAGTAAACGCATCCCCCCACAACAATAACAATAATTCTTGCATTCGGATATGTACCCTGAACTGTCGTAGTATGAAACATAAACTGGCTGATATTACAGACCTCCTTGACCACCATAAAGTAGACATTTTGTGTATAACGGAAACGTGGCTAAATTCGTGTATCCCAGACGAGATCATTCAGATACCGGGTTACGACCTGTTCCGTCGTGACCGGTCCCAGTGCAGCACTACATGGAGCGACTTGGGTGGTGGTGGGGTAGCAGTCTTCTCTTCGTCCGCCCTTTGTGCTATGCGCCGCCGGGATCTAGAGTGCAACAATTCAGAGATGATAACTGTCGAAACAGGAGCTACAATCATTTCCTGTATGTACCGTCCTCCAAGACACGATAGTCTTGCATTCTGCAACTCATTCAGTCCTCTTCACCCCCTCGTTGACAACCGTCCAGTAATTGTCGTGGGAGACTTCAACTCCAAGAACAATGAGTGGAACAACGCAGACCCTACGAACACTGCAGGTAGACACATGCAGTCCGCCTTTGACGACTATGGCTTCACTATGGTCTCCAAGAACCATGGAACGAGGCCAACTAAAGATTCTAATCCGTCCCTAGACCTGATTTTAACTAATATGCCCCATCTTGTCACTTCATGTTACACATCCATGCCCATTGCAGACCACTGTCCTCTATTTTGCGCATATTCTCCACCAGAGAAACGCCACTCTAGAAGTACTGTCAACGCAGCCGCAGTCTCCAGAAAGGTTGACATGCACCTCCTCAGGCAGAAACTGAGCACACTACCATTGACCGAATGCATGCAGGGCACCAACGTGCACATCAGTTTCAGATGCATGGCCTACTCTGCACTGCTGGACCAGGCAATTCAGGCAGCAACGACCATCACACGCCGGAAAAACACCCAGTCGAACCAACCATGGTTCACAAAAAAACTTAAGACGCAACGTCAGCGAACTAACCGTCTCTATGTGCTCCACCGAAAGGAGCCACTCAACGATTCCTTACGAGCTGCATACAAACTCTCGCGCAACCTGTACCACCGGTCATTAAGAGCCGCCAAGGACACATACTTGTCAACGCTCGGATACACAATGCTTGGCAAGGAAAGAAAGGGTGGCTATGTGTGGTGGAAACGTGCCAAAGCAATATGCAATATTGACCAAACAAATAAAAAGGCAATTCCAGACCTGCAGAACGGCAATGAAATTCACAAAACAGATCAAGCGAAGGCCGAAACGCTGTGTACCTTCTTTGCCCGCCAATGCACCACTCAGTCAACGCCGCCGAATACTGTAGCAACTAGTATAACAATCAATGAAGCCGACGTCGATGGAAACAAATTTGGATTCGGAAACATACGCCCTGTTGAAGTCTTCGATGCAGCAAAGAGGCTGCAACAACATAAATCATCATCAGACATCAACCTGACAAACCGTATACTAAAGCAATTCGCAGATATCCTTTCCCAATCACTATCAGTATTGTTCAACTACAGCCTTGATGATGGTGTGTTCCCGTCCTCCTGGAAATCATCCACTGTAATACCGGTGTACAAGAATAGAGGTTGCGCCAAAGAGCCTACCAATTACAGACCTATATCCCTTCTCCCATGCATAGCGAAACTAATGGAAAAGATTCTCTCGGAACGTCTACTTCGATACTTGATGACCCAGGGTGTAATTTGTAAAGGTCAATTCGCATATGTACGCAACAAGTCTGTAACGGACCAACTTATCTTGCTAACCCAATCAATGGCTGTAAATATTGATAGTGGCACTAATTTTGACCTGATATCTCTAGATTTCAGGAAAGCTTTCGACCGGGTCGACCACTCTGTACTCCTAAAGAAATTCGGTAAGATTGCTACAGCTTCATCAGTAAAATGGCTGAAGAGCTTCTTAGGGGATCGACAAATTGAAGTGAAGGTACATAGCACTAAATCGAAGAAGCGGAGCATCAACTGCGGAGTGCCTCAAGGTTCCCACCTTTCACCACTCCTATTCCTACTCTATATAAATGACCTGCCCAACGCTATGCAACATTGCACGCAATATCTATTTGCAGATGATGTCACCCTCCTACTGGCTTACAAACCTGAAGACACCCTCGCCAGTAGAGCGAACATGCAGTCTGATCTCGATGCATGTCAAACATGGGGCAAGAACAATGGAGGTGAATTCTCAGCAAGCAAGACATCCGTGCTGTGCCATAGAGCTATCAATGATACACCACCTGCAGGAATCCAATACCAAATGTACAATGAGCCATTAACGGTGGTTTCTGAACTGCAACATCTTGGCATCACCTTGACCGACAACCTGGATTTCCGCAAACATGTCGCCTCAATAACTTCGAAGTTCAGATATCGAGTGCACCTACTGTCAATTATGTCCCAGCAACTTACGCCTTCGGCAATGATCATACTGTACAAAGGGTTTGTAAGACCTGTGATCGAATATAGCTGTACGGTGTGGTCGTTTGGATCTAATAAGAAACCCATGACCACTCTTGATCAATTACAGGCAAGGTTTGCTAGAGCTCTACTGAAAAAGAAAAAAAATTGCATTTGATTACACTTCTTCCAAATCTGTCTTAAATTCTAAATGCTCCCTAGAGTCACTAGCCTATCGTCGTCAAATCATCAGTCTCACTACTTTTCACAGATATGTTTTCCATCATCGTGATTACCTTGCTGATTTCCATTTCAAGATTACGAATAGTGAGCGACGACCAAATAAAATCATTCTTCCCAAATTTAAATCATTGTCTAAGTCTCTCTTCATGTTCCGAACTGCTATTCTATGGAACTGTTTACCCCCCAGTCTAACATCGGAAGCCTCGCTCTATAAGTTCAAAGCTGCCCTCAGGAAATTTACAGCTGACTATGCTTATGCAATCAACGGAATTCCGCCACCTTGCAGTTGATTTTCCCCATTTCTCTCCTCATCAATCCCTACTTCTCTTTGTACATACATCTACATCTACTGTTCTTTCAATCAAATGAACCCCTCGATAGGCACATTGCCTTTGGGTCATTTCATAATAATAATAATAATAATAATAAAGTATATTACAAACAAATCCGGTACATTTACTTACTGATTGGTCGTCTCCTGGACAATGAGACAGACCTCGTTCTAGATAATAATAATTATTAGTATACATTTGTTGGCTGATTATCTCGTAAGCATGAAACTCAGAGTAGAGGCAAACTACAGCTGTAGCCTTGATTGCCCTTGTTGTTCTGTGGACATTAATTTTAGTACATGTAGGAAGAAGCTGCTTGCAAGGACGAAGAACTAACATTAATTTTCTCCTACTGCCTCAAATGTAAATCACTAAGACTTAGTGTTCTTTACAAGAAAGCACATACAACAAAAGCATGGGCTGCTGGACCGGGGCTTGGTGCCTGGGCTTTCCGACTTACACATGTTATCATTAGTATTCAAATACATGTGTACTCAATGAGGGTGGTGAGAGCTGCCTCTCTGATTGCGCGTTCCGGCTCAGACTTCGGTATGAGATCCAGGCGGACGGGGTAGACGGGTGCGCGAGGCTCGCCACACTTGCTGCACTCCTGCAGAACAGAACACAGGGATAAGAGGTTGACAATACAGACTTGTTTACAAGGACAGGAAATACTATAATAATTATTATGATTGCCCATGTATAATTATAATTATGTACTTCAAGGTGAACATGCTCCTTTAGCTAGCGGAGAGGGCTCAACACAATAATGTGGAGCACTATTATACGCACTCAAGTGACCATCCACACCACCATCAAGGCAATATTTCTGCGGGCAGAATCAATACCCACTAACCACCAGACAACTATGCTCTATATTGGCCAAGTCTCACTGCATATGTCACGTGTCGCTTGATGATTTCATTGTGCAAGAAACGTGGAGTTGCGACGAACTCTGTTAGCCTACTTTGTGCCTTTCGTGTATAATTATGCACCTCAGTAGGGACACGTACATGACTATGTACATGTACGTGCAGGTATAAGATTTAATCCTTTGGTTCCGCTAGGCCGATTTCTTAGAGCAGTAAGGGTCTGTTAGGATGGACTACTAATGGACGGTGGACAGAATCATTCTTCAGTATTCCCTTTGCAAGTTAGTCCTGGCTAGTGTCGCATGTCGTGTGTTTAATATCGTGAAACCGAACCCTCGAGTCCCAATACTGGACATGGAATGCGGCCAACGGTGGAAACAGTCATTGTTTGAAGTGCACACCGAGGTCGGAAGTATTGACTCATCTCTGGGGTGAGTCAGCAATGTCCAGGGGCAATCTGCATAATACGAAGATGATCACTGCTCCATGGCAACGCATCGTTGGCATCAGCAGCCAGTCAAAACGTGACCGGTAAGAGAAGTCAGTGATTACGTCATCAAGTAGCACGTGCAGTGAGACCAAAATATACATGATTGCATTGTAAATTTGTAAGTCATAGGTCTGTAGTCTACGTACATGTACATTTGTACATGTACGTACTTTATATCCGAGGTATTTCAGTGAAACAGGGGACAGAAAGGCTCTGGGGGTGGAACTCAGGGTTTCACAACTGTGCAATCGCTAGAAAACATGTTAATGGTCGGCATGCGGTGTTTGTGTGGGGACCGGGTGCGGATTGTATCCGAGGTACTGCGGACTGGTACATGTATACAGTACATGTACATGCAGGTTATAAAGGGGTTTCACATCTTGTTCATGTATTGAACTGAGTTTGTGCAGAAAGAGATTATAGCATGTGGGCAGTGTAACCAACATGGCCGACATCATGTGAGCCATACATGTACATGTACATGTAGACGAAGGGGTTGGATGGAGTCGGAACCAACATGGCAAGTATGTGTGTGTGATCATGTGATAGTTGTAAAAACACTCCATACTATTACAGGGTGCTCAAGACAAGTACATAGTGCATTCCCTGGTCCTGTATCACAGTGTATGTTGTATTCCTGGAGTTACAACGTACAACGTACATGCATGTGCACTATTGAAGGCCGACTAGTGCTGTCTCAGCAAGTACAGCTACAGAACATGCATTATGACATGCTATTGTAGAATAGCCTACCCAACCGTTTAGCTATTCCCGGGCTATTCCCGGGCTATTCCGGAAACTGATGAACTAAAGGCTGCCCTCTAGCAGGACAGCAGTTCAGCTGACTATGCCTTGTACCAATATATTAATTAGAACCAACCAACCACCCAGCATACCCTGGTTTGTGAATAATAGTTTGTCACCGAGCCAATTGCAACATAATAATAACAATCTCCCATGTTTCGAAAGAAAATGTGTAAACACCGACGCAATCCACACAGTCAAGTAAGCCAATTTGGTAACCGAACGTTTTCGCTTCCCTTCTCATCATGGGTAAGTACAGGGAATAATGGAAAAATGTCAAAAGACAGCAATTTCCCATGTCATAATAATTTTTGTGTCTTCATCTCCATTATTTGTACGTACCCGCCACATTGCTACAGTGTACCTCGTTTTGAGCTCTCCAGGTCATTACAAAAAATGTCAGGGCTCAACGAATCCAATCAAACAGTGACCTTCCACAGGGGGTTACATACATAATATAGTACTGATAAGAATATTTAAAAAAAGGGTATTGAAACCTACCTGTCCTGTGACTGGGAACTTGACGAACTTCTTAGCATTGGGGAACCTCACTAGGAACACAGAATTGACCGGCTGTCCACGAGTATTGTACGTTATGTGGTTCTGCAGCGCTCCAAACCCGGGTAGCTCCCCGGTCGTGTACAGCGATTCACTGGGTATGTGACTGCCGTCCGCAGCGCGGAGCGGCGCGAGCTTGAGCCTGACCATCGCATCGCCCTTTCCGTGTCTAATGGACACCACCAAGTGTGTACTGTTCATGAATAGGATGTCTGAACACTCGCGACGTCCGCTTGCTAAGTTCTTGGTTTCTTTCAGGATCGCTGGGATCGCCGTCGACGAGATCTCGTACAGCACGTTCAAAACCGACTCGTATGCAAAGCTCACGAAATCCCGCATTAGTTCGACCTGTTTGCATATGACTTTCTGAGCACAGTTTGCCGGTTTTTTGGGCGCAGTGGGTGGATTGCCTTTGCGCCTGGCCACCACGTTGCCGTTGGAGTCCGTCATAGTTCCATCTGTTAACTCAGGTATATCGCCAACACCAGCCATGAACGCTGGCCCAGCGAAGATGTCGGGTATGGCAAATCCACGACTTGTGTCTGGCGGTATAGCCACCTCGGCTGGGTCAGTGGGAATCTCCACAACCGCAGCTTGAGGATCTTGTATTGCGCCTTGAACCGCAGGCTGTCCATCTCCGTCTGAGCTGGAGCTATCTGAGTCCGTATCAGCATCCGAGCTGACTGCAGTTGACCTCATCTCAGAGGCACTGTCCTCATCAGAACGCCTGGCCCTCCTGGAAGAAGAGCCTTCCGCGTTTGGTGCAACTGCACTGCTGGCGTATGCCTTAGCTGCATCTGTATTGTCACTGGTCAGAGTATGGCCACGGTGCACTGTGGCACAACAACCACCACTGATTGACACTAGGACTGCACCCACGAGCAAAGCAGCCGTTAGTGAGCGCAGCAGCACGGAGCAGTGCCGTGGTGAGCCACCACGGCCCATTCTATCATCCGCCGAGTTCATTGCAAAGCCTCAGTAAGGACTGCTGGGAACAGTTCAATAGTCGTCCGTCACTCTCTACAATGCACCTTCCATTTTCGCTCATGCCTTCGTTTATCCTCCTCTTGTGCGACGGGAACCAACGGAAAACAGTCAGTTTTCTCCCAAGGCTCAAGCCCCTGTGCGCGCTCCTGTTTCCTCCCAGCCCTAAATTCTTTGCTGGTGAGCCAAGACGCTGCAAGCGCCCAGGGACAATGGGGTTACACTGTATGGCCCGCCATCGCTATCTTATCGTCTCCCGGCATCTGTAGTGACTTAGCGTGGGAGAGTGAGCAATACGCAAAGCGCACAATGCATCATATCCGTACACGTCTTTATACCTTCGGGAGCAGTCCAAGACAGAATGTCTGTTACCCAGTGTTCGCCTCACCATTGCCATATTCCACTCGCCTTCACTATCTGGTGCGTGTTTTTGGCTGTGATACCGATACCTCACGTCGGCAGAGCCATCAATGCCCACCATCACTGGTGCGTCTCCGTGCAGCCCTTGCTCAGTAGTTGTCACGTTTGTCCTAGTCTCAGTACCATTATCTTTCTTTATTATTTTCGAGCTGGGAATTTGAACATAGTTAAAAAAGGGGGTACAATGTACCAGTATATTGCAGCATGTACACTGCATGAAGTCTTCCCTGCTAGAATTATTTGTGTTGGCTGTCTACATAGCCATCTATATTTCATGACTGTTTGGTCATGGTGTTAACGTACGCACTGTGCTAGCGGCAGTGTTCTGAGATCGCTGTTGATACATTTAGGTTTAGGTAGCAGTCTGAGTAGCTGATAAGGTGGAAGAAAGTGCAGTTTTGAACTTTACCATGCGCCAACACAATGATGGTGTGTGGAAATTTGCTAAAACGCACACAATGTTAACATGGCAAAGCTGGTGAGGAAATGACTGTCTTGGCAGCTAGAGCGTAGATGATTGAGATCAAAGGAACTACAAGTCATGTACATTTACAAAATTTAATACCGGTACGTTGGGCATTACTTTTGTACATGTGTGTACACGGTAAACCACTTGCTAACTCCAATCATGCGCGCACATCTATCCACTACATGGGGTGAACCTCGCTAGACCTATACAGTCAGTGTACATCTAGATGGGCTGCTCTGGTGGATATGCCGACACCTATGGAGTGATTGGAAGTCGCTCGTTGGTGGGACTGTCACGGGAGATCGTCATTGGCAAAGCATGTTGGTAACGCCGAGAACGGAAAACTCAAAACCCTCCTTCTCTCTCTCTCTCTACTGTTATCTCAGTTAGTTTGTTGCTAAAAAAGGAGAGCAGTGCAAATATGGGAAAGTAGTGCGTGGAAGAGCGGATGTGCATGGCAGAAATAAGTCACGAGCCAAGTTCAGTGGGTTCAGGAAAAGGAGCATGCTGTAGGAGATATTGCGAGCTGATAGTTGTCACTGAGTCCAATACTGCAGAAACGTAATGCCGCTTGCTATCATGAGAACCCAGGGAACGGGGATACACAGTCTTGAAGCAACTGTGCAGACCATGCCATGTACTAGTGTATGCCATAACTGTTAGGAGTGGCAGGTTCTGAGGAGCAGGACATTTAAAAAACATATTTCGGCCAGTCGGCTACTATCATTGTTTCGTCTTGGGGGTAACCGGTTAGACGAGGAGGAGGATTGTCTTGTGGAGTGCAAGCGCAGTACGGCAGATGTTATTGTCTTCTCGAAGGTCCGATAACGTAAGAAAGTATGTTCTACGCACTGTGGAAGATCAACTTACAACTGGCTAGAAACTCCAACATCCAGGCTTGCCAGGTTAGTGTACATGCCCCGGTGATGGAAGCGGGTGTTGGTGTTCAGGGTGAATGCACCTACCTCCATAATCATACCATGCAGTTGCAAGGCCCATTACCCAAAGGCGGCCATGTTAAATATTTACGAGGTAGCCGAATGATAACTAGTTGATAATGATGTCATCGTAGAGATGATAATGATGTCATTACGGGGAGAGTTGTTGTGACCATGAGATGTCCTTATCCTGGCCACAGGGAAATCAGCATTCAGAATTCTGCACTCTTATAAGTAACGTACTACAGTATTGTTATAGAACTCCAGAGGTAAGGCGTACTACTGGGAGTTATTTCCACATCATGGGTCATGTGACTCATGTATCATTGCACATGGCCCTAGCTGTGCACCCTCACTACTGGTACCAGGTATACAATGTACATGTACATGTACTTACTATGTTATGGGTACATGTACTACTGTCTCGAAGCTAATCTTACTTTGTGTCTTGTTTTCCCATTGGCATGGATTTCTGAGGCTGCTAATCGCTTCAACCGACAAGTGTCCCCTGGCCTGGCCTGGGCGTACGGCACGGAATCGAGAGGACGATGGCCAGCGCCAGCCAGTGGCCATTGCCACAACTGGCACAAGTGCAACAGGAACCAACCTCTTATACTAAGTATTAGTTAGAGTTCTTATGCCATTGAGTCTGTGCGTGCGGCTGACAGAACCAACCTCTACAAAAACGTAACCAAGGTAACTGTGCGTGGAATCCCTGCTGCTTGAGAATGACAGTCGATCAATCGGCTCTAGCTCTTGTACCGCCTTACGTCAGGCAAGGGAACTACGGCAACCGATGTTGTGTGCAAAAATGTTTGCGGCATCGAAGGCATTGTACGTCATGTAGTTGAGTGCATGCGTACCTGCGTGTGTACGATGATTCTGTACTAGCACATGACTTTGTACATGTATGTGCGCGCGTGTGTGTGTGGTGTGTGTCTGTCTGCGTGCGTATGGTGCCGTGCATCCGTGTGAATGTATGTGCGCGCGTATGTGTGTACAGTGCTGGCAACAGAAATCGTGACGTGTTGACTCGTGCTCGTGATGGAAAGAGCCATTACAGTTTTGCCGCAGGATAATTATTTCACAGCCCAATACGTACTATGTTTTTAATGCTTGCAACATGCCATCTCCTTGATCACGCCCTCACCCTTCCCACTCCTAAGCACACTGCTCATACTTTTTCACTTTCGCTAAGAGCGACGGTTCTGAGCCTGATCCTGCAGATGCCAATTCCAACGCATATTGTGTAGTACCACCGTCATTCTTTTCTTGTACATGTTCAATGAACGTACATGTACATTATACATGTACATGTACATGTATGTGTCCACCAGGGAGTCGTCAAAAACCGGCATTTGACGACTCCCTAGTACCCATGCTCATTCTCCGCTCGTACCGCATAATTATTGTTCTCCGAAAAGCATTCTCAAGCCAAGGGTTGTACAGCTTGTCGACATGTCTGGACAGGTCGCAGAGCAGAACTAGTGCAGTAGTGCAGTACTGTAGAGTGTAGTACTGTAGAGTGCAGTACTGTAGAGTGTAGTATAACTGCCTGTACATGTACATGTAGATGTAGATGACGTATTATTACTGGACCGCATTCCTGGCGACTCATGCATGTCAAAACGTCATGCAATAGGCATGCTCTTGCGTCATAGCATCCAGAGCCGAGGATCTAGGAGTAGGAGGCGATTTGGTACTGACCTCCATATAGGTACTGGCGGATTCTGCTCGAAAAGCAGTGAAATTGGCAGAACCATACCGAACCGTAGGCAATTCCTCGAATTCTGGTCCATTTCATTATCCACATACCAAACATGCATGAAACTTACCAGAAAAATTACCGAATTCTGCCAATTTTCTGCCGGCATAACCCGCCGGTGCCTACCTCCATATCCGATACATGTACAACATAGTCGTTAATTTTTGATGTACATGTACATGACTCATGATGACTGTTATCATGGTAATGTACATGTACATGTACAATGATGACTTGTACATACGATACTGTATGATGTGACAGGTCATGGCTATGACTAGTATGAGTATGATATGAACCAGTATGAGTTTATGTAATGACACGTGACGGGATATGCATGCCGGCTGGACGCCAACAGTCATCATCATCATGTACGTGTACAGTCATGCACATGTATATCAGCTCACAGAGCTCAGCTCTCCACGGTCACACCGCAGGAAGCTATTTTCTCTTGTGCAATGCCTCTCTTGAATAGACATCTGTCTAGTACTACTAGTGTGAACGAGTCTCGATCAAGACCGCAAGAGTGTACATGACTACATAGCAACCTTACCCGAATGTAAAATGGTACATCTCCCCTCTTCCCTCTCTTTATACCTTATGTCTTCGCTACTTTGTTATTGGGAAGTAATTCCCGTTCGGATTTGCGCAATAAAACAAAAGTCATCATCACCATCACATGTGTATGATTAGTGGTAACCGTAATTATGTACAGTGCTGTTCAATGAAATCCGATCGAGTGAGTCGGCTTTGCGCCCTGTCCTGGTGTACTAGAGACAATCTCAGTGTTCGCAGGTTAGGGCTGCACAGCGCCGGGCGTGCACTTGCGCACCTAGGTCGGATTTCATTCAGCAGCACAGTAGATCTACAATGTAGTTTGCAAATTTGGTGGTCAGTGCGGCATCTACCCTATCATTATCAAAGCTTTTTTTTACATTGATCTTTGACCCGGAGTCTCAACGGAAATCCACGATATAGAACCGTACATACCGGCGGTAGTAAAGAGAAAGGCTTGAATTGCGCTGTCATTTTCCCAGCAGACTGCACTGCAGCGTGTGCAGGACTGTGTGCCATTATTTTACGAGACACTACCCCGTAGACTACAGACTACAGATGACACCAGGCTTCAGGAGTTCCGTCCAGACGTTCGAAGCCGACGAAGGCTCTGAAACGCCTACGTCATGTATTGGGCAGCTGGATGTCACATGCACAAGAGTATTAGTCAGTAAGTGCGCGTACCTCGCACATCCCAGACTCGTAGAGAGCAGGAAAGTCCCGCACGACCATTCAAAGTTCGTTTATAGATCCACAGACTATCAGTTCACAGATGGACAGATGGACCTGGACTCAAGCACACAACTAGGTACAGTCAACTTCGCTTATAACGACTGCGGATATAACGACAATTCGCGAATAACGACAGAATTTCCATACCCAGAGCAAAGTCCCATCCAACTGTAGTACATACAATGAGACTTCGGGTATAACGACACTTCGCTAATAAGGACACTTTTCTGATGCCCCGCCGAGTGTCGTTATAAGCGAAGTTGACTGTACTTCATAAGTCACTTGCCGGGCAGTTCTGAAGAAGTGAGCTATCGTTCGCAACTTTGTGTGGCTTCTTACCGTTTGCGTTTTCGAGAGGCTGAAGCAATTTGTAATTCTACACCGAGAAAGGTTGCATTAGGGAATCGCTAATCATGGCGAGCGGACCTGCATATACTCCAATTCAGACCACAACTACAGAGGAGGGCGCCGAATGGCGTGGTGGCCTGCCCACAAGCGGCTTCAAGCACTTGCAGCGAATGTCGATCCTACTATTCGCCTTGTCAGTGGTTAACCTGGGCCTTCAGGCGTACGTACCCACGGCCATGACATCGTCGGGAGACTATTCGGTGGACAACATCGCCTCCAATGCCCCGTGGGCGGCCGGTGTAGTAAGTGAATATCGCTAGTACCATAATAATAAGTAATAACTACCATTACCTGGTAACTGAGACAACCAATCAATCGCACCCTTGTGCACGTGCTATTGGCTCATTAGATACTAAATGTATTTTTTACAATTGGCCCTTGGAAAACATAGGGTAAATCGGTCCTTTCCACTCACAAGTCTGGATTTCAGTCGGATAAGGATACGTATTGGAGTGGCATGTATTCATGACTCCCTACTCCAGTCCTATGCACCAACAAGCCACACCTCGTTAAATTGTTTCTTGTCCAAAATTCTGAGCAAATCAATTCTCACGAGGGAAGAAACAAAACAGTGCGTCCAAAACAACTAAGTACCTTGAGCGCTGTACAGAGTAGTGGACATGCACTGCACACCAAACATAAGCCATGCGGTGCCCAGATGGGTATGATCAAGAGTACATAACTTCCAAGAGTGTGCAACTCCAGCTATTATATGGCCATTGGGGTCTGCGACGGCAGAACTTCACATCATGTGACGAACCCGTACGCATTATTTGTACCCTGTACACAGGGCCTGCTCTAGACATTCAACACAGACCGGTCAGAGTGTACCTGGCGCATGCAGGCCAGCCGGGTCAAGCCGGGTCAGATCTTCCGGCAGAAAAACAACCAAAAAGCCTGCTCAAAACGCAGGAAAACAGA
Source organism: Sycon ciliatum (assembly GCF_964019385.1). Taxonomy (NCBI): domain Eukaryota; kingdom Metazoa; phylum Porifera; class Calcarea; order Leucosolenida; family Sycettidae; genus Sycon; species Sycon ciliatum. Next base: position 10,973,525 of record NC_088645.1, read on the forward strand.
AAGGCGAATTTATTACCGGAAATCGGAAATTTTAGAGAACAAGGCGAACTATCAAAGTCCGCAAACGTAGAAGGTAAACAACATAATCATTACGTGAAGAATGCAAAGCAGTTCCATTGGATTCTGATTTGACAATTTGAAAAAAAGGAATTCTGTTTTCATATTAGTGCTCCATCGTCCAAATCACCAGTCGGCTGAAAACTTGCAATGGTGTCAAAAGCTATAGCCAAAGTTACGCTTTTGACTGCCTGCCCCTTCGACTTTGAATGTCCTGACAATTTGAAAAAAGGAATTCTGTTTTCTAATTAGTACTCCATCGTCCAAATCACCAGTCAGCTGAAAACTTGCAACTTTGTCAAAAGCTATAGCCAAAGTTACGCTTTTGACTGCCTGCCCCATCGACTTTGAATGTCCTGACTTCCTGCTCGCCGCTGGCCAGATCGCGCTCGAACCAGTTGACCCTAGCCGAGTTTCTGTCGCTTGTAGACTGTAGTGTGTACGGTTGCGCTAGATTTGCACCAGATGGGGTCCGCCAGTCGTAAAATACCGGTATTTTAGGAATCCATTGTCAGTTTGAGACATTTTTCAGCCGGGTCAGACTGGACCCCCTGTTATCTGTTCAGCCAGGTCGTGCCATTCCCCAACTGGGCGCGTGACCCGGCTGACCCGGCTCTCCAGCAGGCCCTGGTGCATGATCGTTACAGGTTTGTATATAACCCAGCTTTGGGTTCAACTCTCCTGTGGTCACTTAGCACTGTTTGCCAGAGTAATCTTTTGAACCATATCATGCAATGCGAAGTTCTGCTGTCGCAGCACTGTGAAGGCAGTTGCACACTCTTGGGGTTGTGTACTCTTGGTATGATTCAGGACGGCAGTAAGCAGGTTACAATCGGTCCTGCCATGCCGTACTTAGTCGTTCATACTATCTCTGTGATATGGTAGCGACGCATACCTTCCTCACCAGAAACATGTGAAGTCAATGAAAGTACAAGTGGAAAAGCTTTGAGGATGTTGATCGACAGGAGCCTGATGGTGTATTCTCTCGGGAGAACCTGAAATTCCTAGAGCGAAAATGTCGTGGCGTAGAGCGTCATCGCTAATTTGACGTATTTCCTCTGTTTGTGACAGACTTTCTGCACGTCATTGTACATGGTATGGCTAGCAACGTGTGCCCTGCGAGGAATAAAGAATTCCAAGGTTCACGTGAGTGATTATCAACACTGATTTTAACTTCCCGGATGCTGTTTGGAGGGCATAGTTAAGGCATTGGACCTACACTAATTGTACTCAAATATTGGTACAGTGTGTGAGCAGATGTACATTTGGAAAATGACGTAAAATGTTTATCTAGCCATTAGAAATTCTGTGGAGTGACTATGGGTGTCCATGTTGGTAGGACAACTTTGTCGATTTCTGGCTTGTGAAGAAGAAGAGGCCCTGGGGCTTCTGGGTTCACAGCGCGCACACACGCAACCCCCCCCCCCCCGCCACACACACAAACATGTACTCCCCCCCCCCCACAAACACACAATCACTACCAATCATATGCCACACCACCCATCCCATACACCTCCATTCACGTACCGTATTTTTCCGGTTGTAAGTCGACCTTTTATGACTAAAAATAGAAGAAGAAAGGGTGGGTAGGGGTCGACTTACAACCGGGATTCGACTTATAACTGGGAACCATCAGAAAAAAATGACCTGCGCTGCATGCACGAGTGCACCACATGTACACATTTTGCCAGTTTATTGGCCTTTTTCAAGGATTGGGACATTATACCCTCCAATAAGGAATGTTTACATGATTTGTTGATGTGTCAGTAGCAGTGTGTGGTTAGTAGTGCTTCTTTTGGTGAAAACTTCAAAACGCAGAATTGAGACCTCCGGATACGGGGGTCGCCTTATAACCGGTGTTATGAACCCTCTAAGATTCTCTAAATTGTCAGGATCGTACGACCACACGGCACGAGGACAACTGTTTTCCTTTACACAGTATATTTCACTTCATCTGATAATTAACAATGAACACTAATAACACCAGCTATTTATAGCATGCAAAAACAGCGTACATGCAAAACATAAGCATATAAAACTGGACATAACAGCGTATACAGCAAAACACACACAGCGCATATAGCGTATGCCATGCAGCAACATCAGCGGTACGGCGGAGTCGAAAGACAACATTGCGACGAATACAACGCCATAAGCGCGAAGGCCTTTCCCAATTGAGAACTGGTGGTTTGCAACATTCTCCCCACCAAAGGGCTTCTCACCGCCGTACAACAATGCACACAAGTCAAAACGATCCGGGGCTCTGACTACGCGCCCAGAACGCGTCATCTCCTGCAACCGTGGTGGTGGTAACGGTGCTGACGGTTCATACGCTGGCTGCTGAGGGACGATAGCCGGTTGAGCGGTATCGGCAAGCCCAGGAGCCACGTCCTGTGACGATACTTCTAACGGCACTAACCTTTGGATCGGCCTCAACAGGGTACTGGTACTCAACTTAACCTTGGCAACACGACGCTTACCATCTCGACCAGGGAATAACTCGATGATCCGTCCCAAACGCCAGAACTGTTTGCGCTTGGTATCATCGAGAACAAAGACCACATCACCCACAGCTAAAGGGCGCGACATGGTTTGTTGGTGTTTGTTCAGCTGACTTAGGTACTCCCCCCCCTCCACCTCCCAACGATTCTTGACATGCTCCAGTGTCCGACTGAGGTAACGCAATCTCGATGACATCTGCGCAGCGTCCAGGGTACCTGCTGGCTTCTCGGACGACATCCAGATGTCACCCATCATCATTGCAGGGGTTACTGGTGGCTCATCCAGGCTATCAGACACATAAGTTAGCGGACGACTATTCACCACTGCTTCAACCTCATACAAGAGGGTCTCAAGCTCCTGGACCTTCAGAAACGCTGTTCCCATTACCTTTTTCAAGGCACTCTTCACTGTACCAACCATTCTCTCATAGAAGCCTCCATGCCATGGTGCAGCTGGAGGATTGAACATCCATGGCACACTCAGTTTGTCAGATGCCGCCTTGAACGTTGTAGCGTTGTCAGACCTGATCCGAGACGGCAAACTACGTCTCGCGACAAACTTCCGAAATGCTATCAAGAATGACTCAGTACTTAAACTATCGACCACCTCCAAGTGAACTGCTCTGGTGGTGGCACACACAAACAATGCTATCCATACCTTCGGAGATGACTCACCACGGCGCACGTACAACGGACCAGCATAGTCGATGCCGGTAGTTGCGAACGGCCTCTCGTGAACAACTCGGTCTTCCGGCAGCGGCGGGCAGACTTCTGAGGCAGCCTTAGCCTTGTAGCGGCGGCATGTAACACATCGCTGAGTAATGTTGCGTAGCGCCCGTCGACCACCGATAATCCAAAATTTCTGACGGATGAACGACAAGACTCCTTCTACACCTTGGTGCATCCTTTCAACATGCATTTTCTCCAACAGCAACTCGGTCAGATGATGTTTGCCTAACAGGACTGGGTGCTTGGCTCCATACGCCAACTCGCTGTGCTGAAGTCGTCCCCCGGCTCTGAGCACTCCATGCTCATCCAGAAACGGTGCAAGCTGATACACCTTCGACCCAGGCTTCACTGGTTGACCTTGCTTGATCAGCTCAAGATCCTCAGCGAAACATGCGGCTTGAACGATGCGGTACAATACGTTGTCTGCTGCAAAATAGAGTTCAGCACGAGGCTCAGTGTGCTTCCACTGCAACATCCGAGTCACCATGCCCTGTGCCCTCGACCATTTACTGAATCGGAGCCACCATTCCTGATCAGATCATAGCCAGCAATGGCATGTCATCACGTACATTCAAAATCAACATAATTTTGCGAATCGACCTTTTTTTCAGCATCACTTTTCAACGAGGACGAAGCAAAGTCGGCCGAACGAAGCCCAGAGGAAGAAAATCACCCTCTCCACTTCACCATCACGATACTGACATAGATACGAGACGAAACAACTAAAAAATCCACAAGAAAACTGATCGGCCATCATCGCGCTGACTTTGGTCTGACTTTGGGCTGCGAAATTTTCTATCACGATCAAAAATGTACGAGGAGCACTCAAAACTAAGCTACAGACGTACCTTTATCGCTCTCTACTACTTTTTCAAGGCACCAAAGTCGACTCTCCACTTTCAAACCATGAAGCAGACATACCAGTGGTCCTTTTCAGCTGCTCCACGAGCACAGGTAATGTTCACCAAGGGGCGCAGAGCAGCCTCCATTCCGGCCAAAAACCTAAAATACGAGTAAACCTGCATGCCTGAGTACATGAGAACGCGCAGTAAACAGTCCAAGCCAGCGTTTCTGATCCAAACAGCAACTAACAAACTTTGAGTTTGACTGGCTACATCACAGCTAGCATCAACCAAGGACTGTTTTTTTTCTCAGATTGTTTGGCTGACGACTACTATCTGTCACTGTTCCTCGTGCAGCAGTCTTGGCCCAGGCCAGGCTCAACCAATCACAAGAATAATCTCCATAGTAGCCCATGGCCCATGCTACAAGTATGGTTGATATGATGTAGTCACGACTCATGTGCATGCTAGGCTCAACCAATCACAAGAAAATCTCCATAGTAGCCCATGGTCCATGCAACACTATGGTTGACATGATCATGTGCTAGCCCCAACCAATCACAAGACTGTCTCTATAGTAGCCCAAAAAGTGTGGGAAAAATGAACTAATTCCTAGAAATGGCTAGAGAGATGTCACAAGACAGTCTCCATAGCAGCCCAAAAAGTGTGGGAAAATGAACTGCATCCATCAACAGATTCCTATAAATGGCTAGAGCAGGGGCACTTCCACTCTCCAGTCACAGTGCAGAAGTGTGACATGTGCCCTCTGCCAACATGGCATCCTCTTCCTCAGTTACTGTTACAACTGACACCCTTGTGTCAGCACAGTCAGCCCAGACTGAGGGGAGCCAGAGCCAGAGCCAGACCAAGACAGGACAAGGTATTGTTGTGGAGGTTCCACTGAGTGTTCTATGTTCCCAGCACAAGGACTGGAACGATTTTTTCAGTAAAACAGAGGCCGGAGGAAAGATTACCATCAAGGATGGCAGGCAACGGGAGCTCTTTGAGAAAGTGCAGAAGGCACGTTACTGCTTCGAGCAGCAGAGAAAAAAGAAGAAGAAAAGTGCTGAAATATGTTACAAAGGTAAGCACTGATAATATTGTACCATAGTGAGAATAGTGATGAAAATAAAGAATGGTATCAAAGGAATATTGTGATTCTGAATCTCCTCCTTTCCAGGGCGAACCTATGAGCTGCGGCTTGATGAAGCTGACATCGTCAGCAACGCCAGCGTCAGCGACTTGGCTGCCATGCAGAGGCGTGTGGTGGAGCTGGAGAGGGATATCGAGAAACAGAACGACAAGGACAAAAATTTGCTTATGAGAGGGAAGCCGTTAGACGCAATCAGCCCTCGTCAGAGGAATAGAAGAATGTCGAGACTGAGAGATCAAGTGCATTCGGCGCTGTGGTTTACAGAGTCGTTCGGCTTCAGCCTAGAAAGTGTCGTGCTCCGGAACAAAGATGACCAGAGTACGACTACATTGCAGCTCACTGAAAAAGGCAAGTCAACGCAGTGCTGCATAATGCATTTCGTTTCCCTTGCACAGAGATGGATGGTGCAATTGTATATTTATTCTTTTTTTTCTTTGTGGTATGCGTGTTTACTTCCTCAGAGAACAAATCGTACGATGAGATGACGGACGGCGAACGCGAGCAAATTGAAAAGACCTTGTTCGTGCTTGACCAGTTTTGCGGCAGTGATGTCCTCTATCATGAGTTAATTCAGGTAAGTTATAAGCTGCTATGCTGAGTTGGAATATTATGTAGCCGTTGGTCCACAAGTTTTCACGGCAATAATGTAACATGTCCTTCGCATGTCTTTCGCACCCTAAGTGGATTCATGCAAAAGTTTATGATCTTTAGTGCAGTGTGAGTGACCTACACGACCAATAATAATTTTTCCCATTTGTGTCTTTCCCTCAAACCAGTGAATAATAATAAAAGTGGAATTTTTCAACTCGTCTGCTGCAGATTGCGCCAGCTAGCTGCAGCTTGCCAAAACTGCACACCGTAAAGGAGTGCAGGAGCCACCTGAATGCCACAATTGGCAAGGATATTGAAAAAGTGCCAGGACCACATGCTGGAGCACAGAGGAATCTGCTTCACGCCATAACAGCTCAGTTGGGAGACATGGTAGGTGATTTTTGAGGTGGGGCTCATTAATTCACAGTCAGCTTGTACTACCATTGCAATTAGGTTAGGCGCCATTTTCCCTAAGCTGATATATTTGTTTTCCCGTCCAGGATGATATCCCACCCAAGGTCCGCGTGAGGGTGAGTTGCGATGGCGCCAGGATGTCCCGGAAGAGCAATTTTGTCATCGTGACGTATTCCCTACTCGACATCGAGCAATATTCGTCCCCGAAGGGTGAGTTATATGCCTGACGGCCCAAAGTCTTTCAGCACAAATTGTACACACATACTACACTCATGATCCACGTTTCAGTATGCAAAATCTTTCGTGCACTGTGCAAACCCCGAAGCCAAAATCTTTCGTCCACTGTGCAAACGCCGAAGCCGGGGTTTGCCCAGTGCACGAAAGATTTCGCATACTAAACATACGAGTTGTAAAATCACACCTGTTTGTTGTTTATCCAGGAAACCATGTGATTGCTGTTGTGAATGGCCCAGAGTCCTATGCAACTCTCGAGACCTCACTGAAGGATGTGTGGTTTCAAGTAAGCAAGCTTGCTGCTGACAAGAAGGTCGTTGTGAAGGGCAAGGAGGTGGCAGTCGAGACTATTTTGGGTGGAGATCTCAAGGTAAAATACACTCAGAATTTCCATGTCTGTGTATTTGCACTGTCGTCTCCCGGTAAAGGGGAAAGAGACAATTCTACTTTACAGTATATTGAGTAAAACCTAGGAATGAGGCTGACGACGATGACAACAAACACACATAGCATGACACTGTATAGCAGTGAATAAGCATACCTTGCTGCTATGTTCTTGCTTTTTCCGCTGCAGTTCCTGGGTCTGGTGCTTGGCTTGAGTGCAGCGACAGCGCATCACGCGTGCTGTTGGTGTAAAGTACACAAAGACCACAGGTAAAGTCACAAACGTTTAATACTTCTGATCTCAACGGTAATGTGAAGAGAGAGAACCCAATCAAATGTTCGTTTCAACATTTGAAAATGCTACGGCAGATACAGTTTAACGAAAGATTTTGATCTTGTTCTTGCCATTTTCTTCCAGGTGGAATGTCGACTTTCCCTCGAACAAATACACGGATCCCCCATTGGCAAGATCCATGGGGGAACTACAAACCCAAAACCCCGTCGTACCATCGGCTGCAGAGGCGGGACCGCCGAAACGCGGTAATAAGTTTGGCCAGAAAGCCAAGCCCCTTGTCAACTTGCCATTGGAGCAAGTTGTTATAGACGAGCTGCACCTTATGTTGAGGATTACCGATGTCCTGACGGACAATTTGCTGCAGCAGACAATGTGGCTCGACAAGCAGGCCAAGTCGAAGACGCTTGCTGGCCCACACACTGAAATGCTGGTCACCGCCATCAGTGCATGCGGTGTCAGCTTCAGTGTGTGGGAAAAGACTAATGCCGACGGCTCAGGCAGTGGCCGCCTGGACTTCACCAGTCTGATGGGGCCCGATAAAAAAATACTGCTCCAGAATCTGCCCGAGAAGCTGGAGGGAAGTGGCGCACTGAATGCAGACACGGAGAACGACGTTCTGCTCATGTGGACGGTAAGGGTCTTAAACATGGCTCTATGAAAATACAATGCATTCTATTACGTGAGAGGCCTGTGTGTTGGGGACATCAATTGAACTAATGCTTACTGAGAAAGGTAGAGCAACGACTATGAATATTTCTTTTTCGTGTGCTATCCTGTGTGTGTGTGTGATTTGCAGACGTTCAATGATATCTACGCCAATCTGGGAAAAGAAGAGTTCACTGATGGCGAGATAACTCAACTTGAGGAAAAGGTATAGGTGTGGCAGGAGAGCTACTTTTATAGAAGGTATTCATGTATGAGGGAAACACTGTGATATAAGATATCAATACAAAGGTCATGAACGAACGAACCTCTTTTGATACTATTTTCTTACTGCTGCTTCTCGTGTTACTGCTCTAATCTTCATGTAGATGAAGACGTGGATCAAGCGATTCTGCGAGTTGGGATTTACCGCACCCGGCTTCGGCAAGAAGCGTGTTACACCTTACATTCATGCCATGCTATTCCATTGCCCGGATATTATTCGACGGTTTGGCAACTTGAAGCAGTTCACTGGAAATGGTGAGGTGCCAAGTCAATGGTCATTGTACAGTGCATTTAATTAGCCAAAATAGACCTTGCAAATGCAGACATGTCCCTCCTTGTTGTATACATCACGGCAGCACTATTCAGAAAGATGTCTTTTTACGAGTGATATTGGATAGCAGTTAACGAGACATTTTTACCTGGCTATTATTGGCTACAGGCGTTGAGAAGACCAACGATGAAGCACGGCGGAGTCACATGCAGAAGAGCAACAAGTGGGATGCATGTGCTGATGTACTGCTGCATAGCGGACGCCGTCAGATACTGAGCCACCACTGCAGAGAGAAGAGAAAATACAAGAAAAAAGACGAGGAATACTGGACCGCCAACATCAAGGAGAGCAGAAGGAAAAGAAAACGAATCAGCCGTTAAGCAGCCAACAGCTATTAAGATTTATTTCTATTCACTGATATACGGAACGTATTTTGTGCAATCTCAAAGCCATGAAGATCCAGAATATTTATTTCTATTCACTGATATTATAGAACGTATTTTGTGCAATCTCAATGGCACGAAAATCCAGAATATTTTTTAATTTCTATTCATTCATATATAGAACGTATTTTGTGCAATCTCCTTCACACTCCCCTGCATTAGGAAGAGAACCACTTCGTTCGGTCATTCTTGGAACCCTGAATGCCCTAGCCCCCTCCTTTTATTTGAAACAACATTTTGCAGCACAGTCAATATACAACACACCTATTAAATAACAACGGAGCATTATGTTTCTTTCTCTGACCTCACCATTCATGTGGCAAATTCCTTGCACTGCTGCTGAGCGAAGTTCACAGACCCGTACTGCACAGCAACTTGTTGTACTGCAACTATGTGCCCTGCCTCACCCCTAGTGTGATTTTTGGGTGACCTACGTACTGTAGGTCGCAGGGTAATGGGATAGACCACTTGAGGACCTTGACCAAACTGATCTAACACCCTGTCCCAACCTGGCAGGAAGTACTTTCCGGGGAAATCTTTTCTGTCAAGCGTCCATGCACCCCTGTTCTTTGGTTTGTCACCAAACCAGCACATGAGGATGTCACGCCGACAATGAAATGGCTCCCCGATTGCGGCACCAGAACGCAGCCTTTTCTGTACCGCTATAATAAAGCTGTCAGCAGCGGCGTGAAGCTCATCTGGCGAGAAATTGCTCTCGCAAACGCCAGACTCAAATGCCCTACAAAGACAAGAATTATGTAATACAGATGTTGAGCCAAGGAATAACTTGTTCCAAACTGTTCACGTCCACATTGTTGGAGTGGACCCCAACATAATTATAATTATGTATATTTTTTGAAATAATATTCCCTGAACTTATAATACTATTCGTAATTTCAAGACATACATGGGCTACGAATCCGTCAGGTCATTAGTGCTGCACGACATAGGCCACGAAAAAACTGGACTTTCAGTGAGTGATGTTGGCAAACTTGCAGTGTGGTGCAGCACTGTGCTGACCAATTACAACGAATACTCAGCAATGACAAATACATCCTCACCGAATCAAATCCTCCGTTATGTCAATGGCTTCCACCCAAGAGCTCTCCCTAGCAGAATATCCCAGCCACTTGACGAGGTACTGAACCTGTTGCCAAACACGCAAGAAGGTTTTGCTCCATTGTCAGCCGAGAAAATATGTGATTGCAACTAATATCGACAATATTCAAATTCTCACCTTCCTCTTTCTCCGTCGCTTGTCAAGCAGATAGCTGGCCCTATACACGCCGTCGTCTTCTCCACGGGATAGAGTTCGACGTGTACTTGGAAGGAAATCGGCAGTTGACGTACGATTCAGCGCCTTGTAATCTACTCGGGACCTCCGACTCATGGCCACAGAATTCCAAAACTAAACTAAGAAAAACTGAGAAAAAAACCTTGAAGAAGACTACTAGTACTACTACTAGTACTCTCTACTTGAACGCCATAAACGGTCACTTCTGGTCCGAGTTCTGTACAACCGAGCATCTCGCGGAAGCTGCAGGCGAGGCGCAGCCAAATCTCACACCGCCGGGAGTGTAAAAATTACGACTCCCAGATGTCCTCGATTCCTGGCCATGTTCTCGACTACAGGTGGTGGCTGACACTCGTACCTCTACACTGGACTCATCTGTAGCTGCGGTTGAGGATGCGGTGGGCCAGTCATTGGGCTCCGTGATCCAGGTTGGTCCGCCCCTCCAGAACGGACTACGGATCTGCTGTGCACTACTCCCACGCGACGGTAAATCTGCTGGGTTGTGAAGGCCCGGGCAATGGTTCCACACAATGCCGACCTTCTTCGATATCTCTTGGACTTGACTGACGCGGTTAGCCACAAATGTTTTCCATTTGTACGATGGATTACTGATCCAATGAACGGTAGTGAGACTGTCAGTCCAGCCATAGACTTGCGTGACGGTCACACGCAGCTCCTTCACCACAAACTCAGCGTAGCGAGCCGCTAGACATACTGCTTGTAACTCAAGGCGGGCTAACGTGGGCGGAGACACAGGTGCCACTTTGGCCTTGGCAAATACCAAGTGCGACTGTCCATAGACGACGGCATACAAACAACATCCAAACGCTTTCTCACTGGCATCGGCGAAGGCATGAAGCGCAATCGGCGTGTCAAGATTGCAGCAAATCCAACGTGGTATGTCAATGCTCACCACTTCGGCCAACTCTCCCCACCATTGCGCACATGCGGCTGCGATGCCATCAGGCAACATATCATCCCAGTCGCCTCCGACTTTCCAGGCTTGCTGTAGCAGTATCTTTCCCGGCACAACTGCCGGTGCTGCTAGACCTAGCGGATCAAACACTGATGCAACACACTTGAGGAGGGATCGCCGGGTCCAAACAGACGGCCTATCGGACTCGCCTAGCGCTGCTATGCTGAGCAAGTCATCACTGGTTTTCCATTTCAGACCGAGGACTTTATCTCCGGCCTCTGGATCGCACGGGATTTCGTTGCCTCGCCACTTGCGTAACTCCATGCCAGCATCCGTAAGCACACGCACGCTGAACTCTTGCATCTCCTTGGCTTCCGAGGCATTTGAGACACTAGAGACCAAATCGTCAACGTAGAAACTCGTGAGCAAGAGATCAATACGATCTCGCTCTTTGGGTGCAGACAACGCCCGTAGCTCCTTCAAGTGATGCTGAATCACCGCAGTAAGCATGTACGGCGAGCAGTTTACGCCAAATGGCAGTTTCGTTAGCCTCCAGGTTAACAGTTCATCGCTGTCGCTTCGACCGGGCCACAAGAAACGCAGGTACGGACGGTCTTCGGGATTAACCGCGACCATGAAGAAAGCCTTGCGGATGTCCGCTTGCAGCGCGCTCTTATATTCACGGAACCGTAATAGCATACCTGCGAGACTCGGCAATAGCGAAGGTCCAGGGTCAACCATGTCGTTCAACGACTTGCCATCTGGAGCCGTCGCCGAGGCATTGAACACCACTCTTAACTTCGTGGTTGCAGCGTGCTCGCGGAATACACCATGATGCGGTACATAGTACCCGGCATCGCTCTCACATGGCTCCAGCTCAATTGCTCCAAGCTCACGGTACTCCCTGATCAGCACATCATCATAGAGCGTACGCTTCCCATTCCTCTTCAGCTTTTCAAGAAGCCGCGTTGCGATGACTCTAGCTTGAGTAAAGTTATCCGTTGGGCGACGCTCATTTCGCCACAAGAGACCCACTTGGTACCCGCTGCCCTGGCGACATAGCGGGAACGATGGCAGGTGCTGATGTTGTTCTGGAGGTTCATCCAACTGCCAATGTTGTTCAATGTGGGCTGTGACACATGACACGGGCACCGGCTGACTGTTTCGACTTGGTGCAGACGCTGGACCAGATAATACATTACCTATCTCTGTGTTCCACACCGTCTCACCATTAACTTCCTTCTTGCTGTGCAGTACCGCGTTGATATAGTCTGCACCAATCAGCATATGTATTTCGTCTGATGTCCCTTGTTGAGGCTTGTCACTCAGCTCGACTCCCCAACTGTGCCACTGCGCAATGGTCTGCGGACTTGCGCACTTCAGGTCCAGCTCAAGCGTTGGTTTCACGAACGCGCGTACCCGAATGCTAGCGGAGCTACCCTGGATCGTGATGGCGTACTTATCCATGCGCTGTTGGGTTGGTTCCGCGCCGAACGGCTTCACCTCTACATTTTCAACCCCAACGTGTTCTGCATCGATTGCTGACACCAACGCTGCAGTCACGAATGACGCCTCAGCACCCGAGTCCAGGAACACGCGAACCTTCGCGTTTCGAGTTCTTCCCTCAACTCGTGCCACTCCGGTCATCAGCCGCACACTTGGCGAGTGTAGACAGCACGACCCAACATTCTTCTCCGTAACTATCTCAGTCGGTTTCTCCCGGCTGTAACCTGCTCTATCCAACACATCATGTATTAGCAGGTGGTGTTTCCTCTGGCATTTCGTGCATCTCGAGCCTGACCGACATTCTCTGGCCATATGGCCATACTTAAGGCAGTTCCAGCAGAGTCTCTCTCGCTGCAGAAAACCCTTTCTCTCTTCCTGTGGCAGCGACTTTAGCTGCTTCTCTGCATCTGCAACCGATATCGCCATGCACTGTGCCGACGCCGTGAGCCTTGGCACGGATCGTTCTACTGGCTTCCTGGCAGTATCACCCTGTCGTCCGTGCGCGACCTGGTAAGACGCGCCGTGCTCCTGTACCTGGCGCAGTGACATCCCGTAGCACTGCCGTTCGACCAGGTACGTCTTCATCTCAGGTCCGCATTGCTCCAAGATTACCTGCTTTGCCATTGCTTGCAGCACCGGGGCCATTTTACCTATATCGGCGCTATACTTGGTGCCCACCTCGCCATCTTCTGTCATAGCGAGTGTGGCCCACACCTCTACCTCTCGGCAAACACGGACAACGTATTGATGAAACGACTCATCTGACCGCTGCTTGCCTGTCAGCAATGTCTTCCACGCTTTATCCGGAGTCTTTCCGAGCGAGGCAAGCAACTCTCGCTTTGCTTCCTCGTAATTGTTGCATCCAATACATATCCTCTCCGCTTTGCTACCCGCTAGCGCGATGCGCAGTCGCAGCAGCCATTCGCTTTCTTCGAACTCGTTCTTGGAACAGATGTCCTCGAACAGGTCAAGATAACGCTCCAATGGCTGCGTTCCATCATATGAGGGGATTTTCATCAACGGTTGACGCCCCCCCCGCTGTGACTGGGAGATTCCTCTGTACCTCCCATCGCGGCTTTACCCTCACCCTCATGCGCATTGGCGATGCGCTCGTTAATCTCGTTTAGTGTTTTGGCAAACTCGGTGCGGAGCGCCTCCTCTCGCCGTCTGGCACTGCGCTCCTCACGCTCCGCGTACTGTTGGAGCCTTTGCTCCACATGTACCTTCAACAACTCGCCTTCTAATCCTAACCGCTCTCCATTGTCGATAAAGCTGGCTTCCAAATTGTTCCATAGTTCCTCTGCCATGCTCGCTCCTATCCTGGCGTGGTCGCCAAATGTTATGAACCCTCTAAGATTCTCTAAATTGTCAGGATCGTACGACCACACGGCACGAGGACAACTGTTTTCCTTTACACAGTATATTTCACTTCATCTGATAATTAACAATGAACACTAATAACACCAGCTATTTATAGCATGCAAAAACAGCGTACATGCAAAACATAAGCATATAAAACTGGACATAACAGCGTATACAGCAAAACACACACAGCGCATATAGCGTATGCCATGCAGCAACATCAGCGGTACGGCGGAGTCGAAAGACAACATTGCGACGAATACAACGCCATAAGCGCGAAGGCCTTTCCCAATTGAGAACTGGTGGTTTGCAACAACCGGGGTCGACTTACAACCGGTAAAATACGGTATCCCTCTTCAAAGAAATGATACTATTTTGACTTTCCAGTCAGCACTCCTACCAACATGTTAATAATAATAATTGTAATACTCTATATTTCAGGATTACCCATTCAATCCCAGTAAAATATTTCTAAATATCACGCAATGTTTTGATGGGTATCTTACATTCTCTGTCTGTTACAGCTGGTATTCGGTTGCATCGGTATGTCCCTGACCTTTGGCATCTTGCATGGCGGAGTAGTTGTCAGTAGCAGTACTGCTAGTAATCTGCAGTCTGTGCAAAGTGACCCGTCACACATCTGCCGCTACTTCAACAACACGGAGACTACAGCCCAGCCTCCGGTTACTCTACCCTTCGGATGTTTCGGTACTAACCATTTTAGCAGATCCATTCTGTATTTACGATGGACGTGTACGTCAGTGTCTGCTCCAGAACTGGGTCAGCCGTGTGAGCAACCCGTTTGGGGTACTTGGACTCAATCAGGG